>NC_057810.1:342796547-342878956 GCF_018294505.1 Triticum aestivum
ATCGGACGATGAGTCCGATAACACATGGCGCCGGGAACTCCTCCGAGTTCCCATGGCCTTCTTCTTGGCCTTCTTCTCCGGCACCACGTAAGGCTCCGGGATCAACAGCCCTGTCAAACGGGCATCTGCTGGGTCTTCGGGCAAGGGAGCCAGGCAGTTAACCTGCCCGGACGTCTTCTGCCAAGCCTGTCATAGGTAATGGGAGTTTTAGATCCCGCATAGAGTCAAACTATGGAAAGCAAGTGTCCCGTAAAGGATAAAATAGCTTACTTCGCCGGCTTGACGCTGCAAGCTGAATCCGTGATCTTCGGTAGCGGATGGGGGAGCCTCGGCGCCCTTGAACAGCACCCTCCAGGTGTCTTCGTACGTAGTGTCGAAGAGCCTGCTCAAGGTTGGGTGTTGTGCCGGATCAAACTCCCACAGATTGAAAGCCCGCTATTGGCACGGGAGAATCCGGCGGATGAGCATGACCTGGATTATGTTGACAAGCTTGAGCTTCTTGTTCACCAGGGTTTGGACGCAGGATTGAAGTCCGGTCAGCTCCTCCGAATCACCCCATGTCAGGCCCTTCTCTTTCCGGGAGGTGAGCCGTCTGGGGATCCCAGATCTGAATTCAGGGGCCGCTCCCCATTCAGGGTAACGCGGCTCGGTGATGTAGAACCACCCCGATTGCCACCCTTTGATGGTTTCCACGAAGGCGCTCTCGAGCCATGTGATGTTGGGCATCTTGCCCACCATGGCGCCTCCGGACTCCGCTTGGCAGCCGCCCACCAACTTCGGCTTGACGTTAAAAGTCTTCAGCCATAAGCCGAAGTGGGGATGGATGCAGAGGAAGGCCTCGCACACGAAGATGAACGCCGAGATGTTGAGGATGAAATTCAGGGCCAGATCATGGAAATCCATGCCGTAGTAGAACATGAGCCCCCGGACAAACGGGTGGAGTGGGAAGCCCAGTCCGCGGAGGAAATGGGGAAGGAACACCACCCTCTCATGGGGCCTGGGGGTGGGGATGAGCTGCCCCTCATCAGGGAGTCAGTGCGCGATATCGCTGGACAAGTATCCGGCCTTGCGCAGCCTCTTGATGTGCCCCTCCAGGACGGAGGAGGCCATCCACTTGCCTCCCGCTCCGGACATGGTTGGAGAAGGTTGAGGTGAGATGTGCGGACTTGGGCGCTGGAGCTCGAGTGCGCAGAGATGGATAAGCGAAGGAGGAAGAAGCCGTAGGTGAAAAGGTGGATTCTTATCCCCCTATATATGAGCGGACGAAACTATGCGTCCCCACCGGCCCAGTAAAACCCACGCCCGTATTGATGAGAATCCCGGAATAAGGGGACACGATCTCTGCTTTGACAGGACGTGCCAAGGAAACCGCTTCGCTAAACACGCTGAGGTGGAACAATAAAAACAATTCTAATAAAGGCTTGGCCGTGGTGTGACGTCATGCCGCGAAATACGTCAGCAGATTGAACTTGTGTAAATATTATTCTCTCTACGGTGGTGTGTGGAATTTATTTTGCAGAGCCGGACACTATCCTGGTGTTCACAATCTTCTCTGAATTATTCGGAGGAGGAACCCGCCTTGCAATGCCGAAGACAATATGCGCGCCGGACTCGTCGTCATTGAAGCCTGGTTCAGGGGCTACTGAGGGAGTCCTGGACTAGGGGGTGTCCGGATAGCCGAACTATCATCATTGGCCGAACTCCAATACTATGAAGATACAAGATTGAAGACTTCGTCCCGTGTCCGGATGGGACTTTCCATGGCGTGGAAGACAAGCTTGGCGATACGGATATGTAGATCTCCTACCATTGTAACCGACTCTGTGTAACCCTAGCCCTCTTCGGTGTCCATATAAACCGGAGGGTTTAGTCCGTAGGACGAGCAACAGTCATACCATAGGCTAGCTTCTAGGGTTTAGCCTCCTTGATCTCATGGTAGATCTACTCTTGTACTACCCATATCATCAATATTAATCAAGCAGGAGTAGGGTTTTACCTCCACCGAGAGGGCCCGAACCTGGGTAAAAACATCGTGTCCCTGGTCTCCTGTTACCATCCGCCTAGACGCACAGTTCGGGACCCCCTACCCAAGATCCGCCGGTTTTGACACCGACACGGATTCTTACGGCGGTAACTACTCTGTCCGCTACGCTTCCCCACGACCCGCGTTGAACGCACGGCGTGGGGGTCGTGTGCTCGTGCGTGACATGGGAGGCATGCGTGGGATAGCGTCCGCATGCATGCGTCGAATCGCAGTTAATGGGAATGAGGCGGCCCGCGCCTTCCCGATAAAAAGGAATAACCGCGGGCGCGCTGCTCACTTTACCCCCGCCACCCTTGCACCTTTCTCCAATCTTAGAACCATCGACCGCTTCCTTCCTTCTTCTCGAGCCTCTCTGCCTTCATCCATCGCCGATGTGCTTCCGCCATCCCCTGCCCTTTTTCACTTCTCGCAGCCGCCATGGCGCCAATGTCCACCAAAAGCAATGGGGCGGCGGAGGACGCCGGGGTGACGGTGCAGCCGGAGAGGGAGCTGGTGGTGCGATGGGCGCAGTTCGCTTACTTCCCCTCGACGGTCGGCGTGTCCGAGCTTCGGCAGATGTTCAAGGATCTGTGGGGAGTGAAGACGGGGGGAGAGAAGACGGGGCATCCAGCCACGCACGTTGTCCCTGCCAGCGCCGGGGCCTCCCCAAATTGGTACCCCTTCTTTGTTGACTATTTCTCCAGCGGGCTCTGTCCCCCCTTCTCTTATTTCTTCAAGGATATCATGCACACCTACGGCTTCCGCCTCCTAGATTTCACGCCGAATGTCGTGGCGTGCATGGCCCTCTTCACACATCTCTGCAAGGGCTTCGTCGGGGTGCTCCCCAGCATGGCGCTCTTCCGCCATTACTTTTCCCCTCGGATCCAAAATGGGGGCGCCATCTCTGGCCGCATCGCCTGGATGCCGAGGGCCAAGGGGGCGTACCCGGACGGCACCACGAAGGAGAAGTGGGAAGAATGGCGGGGCCGGTGGTGCTGGATTGAGGAGGAGGACCCGCCAGCATTCTGCGAGGTTCACCAGAAACCGCCGGTCCGCGGGAGCAATTGGGGCCACGTCGACGGCAATAACGCGAAGCTTACGGTCGCCACCACCTGGATTCTCCGGCTCACCCAGGCCGGGCTCACCCTCAAAAGGATCGGGGCGAACTTCATCCGCTGCCAAATTGCCCCTCTGCATGACAAGGGGAGGCCGGCCTGGCTCTTTGTGAACACCGGCGACATCATGAGGCTCCGCCCTGGCCTCGACAACAACCTGACGGTGCTGAGGCACGCCCACCTCTGCCAACGGATCTTCCAGCTTGAGGTTGACAACGAGGGCGAGGTTGAGCGGTCTGGCAAGGTTGCCAGGGCCACCGCGAAGGCGAGCAAGGTCGACAAGGAGCCCGTTTTCAAGCTGCCGGCAGGAGTGGTCCCGCTGAGCAACAACTCTCGCCAGTCCATGATCATTGCCATGATGCAGCTTTTCAACGCGCATGGCCTTGACCTAAACTGGGTTGAGCCGGACGGGCTCAGGGTGCAGCAGTTCTTCGACACCTTGCATGAGGTGTACGTCACCGCCGAGCCGCGTCTTATCCAGGACACCTCTCCGGCGGAGCTGGACTATATCGCTGCCAGGGTGGAGGAGGCGAGGCTTGCCGAGGAGGAGGCAAAGCTCGTCAAGGAGGCTGGCAGCGCCAGCGGCGTGGTGGACAAGGCCGCGGCGGAGGCAGAGGAGGGGGAGCTCACCCGGTGGGCGGCAGCCGCTGGGGAGGCCAGCGGCGCCAACACCGGGGCTCCCCTCGTTGAAGACGCCGCCGACGGGTCATCGACGGAGGAGGGCGAGGGGGCGAAGACCGCAACTGTCGATCCTCCAATCGCTGGAGAAGGGCGGGTCCTACAGCGGGCCATCTCTGGCGAGTCGGTCCGCCTCGATCGGGCCGCGCAGCTGCGGCAAGCCCAGGAAGCGCCCATGCGCCAGACGAGGGCGGTGGCGATGAAGAAATCGGCGAAAGCCGTGGCATCAAAGAAGAAGACATCTGCTTCTTGGTCGTCCAAGCGCGCCCGGACGCCATTGCCTCCCCCCTCGCCGGCAAACATCAGCGCGGGGATTGCGTTTGACTTCGGGCCTCTCAGCCCGGAGAGAGACCTCGGGCCTCTCAGCTCGGAGAGAAAAAGGAAAGCAACAGAGGAGGAGGAGGAAGAGAACGAAGAGTAAGCTTCTTCTTTCCTCCCTCATTCCTTACACTTCCCCCGATGGCGTTGCTCACTTTTCTTCATCTTGCAGGGATGTGGAGACGCTGGCCCAGAGGATAAAGAGGGCCAGGATTTCGGCGAGTGGCCAGCCCCCGACAGGCACCTCCAGTACGCCACTGGTGGTGTCGAGCAGCCCCCAGCCCAGCCGCTAGCGTGAGTCCATCACCCATCCCTTGTCAACGTGCGTAATGCACAACGCTTTGGTATTGATCCTGCCATGGATGTAGGAGGGGAGCAACACCAAGGGGAGCCGCAGAGGGCTTCTCCCATCGTGCCGCCCCTGTCGACCACGCCGCCCCGAGGGGTGTCCCCGGCAAGGGCACCAAGCGTCGAGGCCATGCGCACGGAAGAGGAGGGGGAGAACACGGGCGCCGATGGCCTCGCCTCGACGCCAGACCTCAGTGGAGAAGGGACTTCCGCCTCTCGGCCCGGCATGGGTAAGCCACTCACTCTCCACTTCCGCTTGCATTCTTTTTTTCTCTTTTCCTCACTAACTTTCGATCTTGGCTCCGCCCTGTCTCCTTCTTGGCGTCCAGACCCCTCCTCAGAGGATGTCAACACCGCCATCAAGGACGTCACCGTGGATGCCGTGGCGGAGGTGGAGAAGATTGCTGCCGAGGAGAGCGCCGAGGCCGCCGCTGAGGACGCCGCCAAGGGGCCCACCGAAGAGCCTGGGAAGGGGCCTGTCGGGGAAGCCGGCGAGGCCACTGCCGAGGAGGTGGCGTTTGACGACCTGCCCTCCTCCTCCACTGCCTCTGGCTCCGGTAGGTACCTGAGGGTAAGCGACGACCTCTTCGTCGATCTCCTTGGTGCGTCGAACACCATGGCTCCCTTTGAGGGAGAGGTGTTCGATGAGAAGGCGCTTGCCACCGCCGGGCTCGAGGTCGTCGATGAGGCGAGCGTCGGTGGCGCCGGCTCCCAGGAGGAGCGGCTGCTTCAGGCCATGGGTGCCAGCTTTCGGAAGCTTTAGGCACTCCACCGCGCCCGTCTAGACAAGGCCAAGTCCAGGGCGGCAGTTGTGGAGAAGGCGGAGGCGGACTTTGGAGGGCGCATCGCTGAGGCGCAGGACTGGTTCTGCTAGGCCCAGGACAAGCTGAAGCCCGCCCAGGGCGAGCTGGCCAACCATGAGGTGGAGCTCACCCTGAAGCTGGCCGACATCGAGAAGGCCCAGGAGATGGAGAAGAAATTGGCCGACGAAGACGAAGCCGCTCGGATCCAGCATAAGGCCGCACTGAAAACCCAGGAAGAGGACCTTGCCGCGCGTGAGGAGAAGCTTGCCGCCACGCTCTGAGACAAG
The DNA here is from genome assembly GCF_018294505.1 of Triticum aestivum. Lineage (NCBI taxonomy): Eukaryota > Viridiplantae > Streptophyta > Magnoliopsida > Poales > Poaceae > Triticum > Triticum aestivum. The sequence goes on from NC_057810.1 coordinate 342,802,120, forward strand.
GACGAAGAGGTGTGCAAGCTCGTCGTGCAGCAGACCCAAGAGCTGGAGCAGAGGCATCAGGAAGCACACAATGCACAGGCTCAGGTCTATGCCGGCAGGGTGAAGGAGCTGGAGGGGCAAGCTTTGAAGCTGGCCCAGGAAAGGGATATGCTCAACGGCGCCCTGATGGAGGCGCGGGGCGAGGTTGTCAGCAAGGCGGGAGAACTCTCCGAAGCGAACATCTCCATCAGAGACCTCAAGAGGAAGCTGGGGGATCTCGAGAAGAGGTTGTTGGAGGCCAGAGCCCGGGAGGGGATCCTAATTAAGGAGCTGGAGACAGAGAAGCAGCTGCGGATGAACAAGACCACCAACCGCAAGGGCCACGTGGCGGGTGAGAAGCGTTGGCTCGAACGCCTTGCCGTCGTTACAAACTCGACCGCCGATCAGCTGGCCATTATGGGGATGCCGGAGATGAGGTACGCCCCAGAGGCGAACCTGAGCCCCAATGCCAACCTGACCATATATTTTGAGAAGGTCGTCGGTGCCCTGAGGTGGCTCCATTCCAACCAAGAGGCCTCCCTGGCCGAAGAATCCTGGATACTCTGCCGGGGGACCATGACCAGGGTGCTCGCCAAGATCGCGCACTGGCACCCAGACCTCGACTTCGAAGCTGTGCTGAAGAACTTGCCGGAGGATGCTGACGTCGCGGTGCTCAATGAGCGTATCCAGCCCATCCTCAGCCGCATCGACAAAATCAAGAGTTGGAGGGCCAACGCCGGGACTAGGCAGCCCGTTCTCCGTCGCCGCTGCGGGTTCATGACCAAAACAATGTTATCTTTAGTTAGAACCGCGGCGGCAATTTGTGTAATATAACTCTGCAGTGCTCCTGAAACTATGCATGTTATTTTCCTGTTTGATTTTCCTTTGTATGTCCACCCCATGTCGAACGGGTAAGCTTGCCGGCGCGTAAACCCAGGGCGGCGCTTTGAGGATGGATCCTCATTAGCCTGTCGGGTGTGCTTGTTGCCGGACGAAGCACCTTACCGCCCTTGGCGTAGCCGCTCGATCTGTCGATCTTCACTCGAGCCAGAACTGAGGGCGTTGCCGATGGTGAAAGGCTACCCTGCCGCTCTCGACACGGCCGCTTGAACTGTTGAGCGCACTCGAAACAGAACAAGGGCGTTACCGATCGCAGGAGGGCCCCTCTGCGTACAGGCTCTCCATACATAGGCCGAACCGTCGAGGATAATAACCTTATATCTAAGGACAAAAACTTAAAATTCAGCATGACTTAGCTCTCTCATCGCCGCCTCGACGTCCTTCGTGCCAATGGGCAGTGCCGCCTCCTCCGCAGGAGCTGTGGCGGTGATGAACTGCTAAGCCTACCACTGAACCCGATTCTCACAATTACGCGCCCCCTACCTGGCGCGCCAAAGATTTCGGTGGGAAACGACACCTATGGGATCACTGGAATCCCTACTACGGTTGCGGGGCGCAGGGATCATGAGAAGAGCGGGACTAGTAGATAGCACAAAGGGGATTTACCCAGGTTCAGGCTGCAAAGATGCGTAAAACCCTATAATCCAGCTTTGGTGGATGTATTTAGTGTTCTTGAGCTCTTGAACTAGCTCTGGGTGCTGCTAGGTTCGAAAGAGACGAATCCTTCTCCCATGCACCATGTGCCTCCTTTTATAGGCGAAAGGGGCTGCCACAATGGCACACAGGAGGTGGAAAGCGCTACAGCGCTGCGAGCTTATCGCTGGTATTACAGGACAAAGTGCATTTAATGCGAGGCTTAGGTGTCCCTTCACTTTATCGGGGACGGGAGGGAGGCCCGTCCCGTCCGTCGCCACTCCTCCTTGCTTTGGCACGCGCCCTGGCCACCGATGCGTGCAATGCCATGTAGGCAGGCAGGCAGCTGAGGTGGCATAGTGGTGGAGCCTCCACGAAGGGCTGCATGTTGCCACGCAGGTGCCTGCCCAGCTAGTTGGGTCGGCAACTTCATGGGAACGGCGGCGGAGACTTGGCTGGCGTGGGCCTGGCAGTGGCCCTGCTGGCGCGCTTGGCGAGGGCCTTGCTGGGTGGCCCGACAAGGGTCTTGCCGCGGCACGCCGTCATCCCCGGCAAGGTGGGCTTCCTCGGCAAGAACCCTGCCGAGGATTTGCCTTCCTATCCTTATTTGATCTTGACTATTCTTTGTCGTCACAAAGATCTGCATGCCACCACAGAGGTGCCTCCCGAGCCCTGTCCCAATGCGTTTGTCTAGCGTTGGTGGGCTCAAAGGTGGCTCACTCAGCTGGTGTGGGCGAGCTGCCCCGGCAAGGGTCTTGCCGGGGGCTGCTGAGGCTGCCCCGGCAAGGGTCCTTGCCGGGGAAACCTGCTTCGTCCATCCAATCTTTGTGGCCTTGGTCCTTGTTGTTGCTTTGTTTGTCTTGTGCCTTCGGCTTCTCTCCGGCTTCCCTTTCCTGCCCTATTACGCGTGGCCGTGGCGGGTGGCTCTAACTACCCGCGCACAAGTAAAGGGGTCAAAAGGAGAGCCCTACTTTTTTACACCGATAGTAGGGCAATTGCGAATCATCAATTTCATTCTTTCCCAAGATTGGCAACATGCTTATGATCAAGTTCTTTAAAATTCATAATATCGTTCCTAAGAGTGATGATCTTAGTGGGAGGAAAATACTTAGAGATAAAAGCATCTTTGCACTTGTTCCAAGAATCAATACTATTTTTAGGCAAAGACGAAAACCAAACTTTAGCACGATCTCTAAGTGAAAACGGAGATAACTTCAATTTAACATTATCATTATCCATATCTTTCTTCTTTTGCATATCACATGAATCAACAAAGTTGTTTAGATGGGTAGCGGCATCTTCACTAGGAAGGCCGGCGAATTGATCTTTGATAACAAGATTCAGCAAAGCAGTATTGATTTCACAAGACTCAACATCATTAAGAGGAGCAATCCGAGTACTAAGGAAATCATTATTATTGGTATTGGAGAAATCACACAATTTGGTATTATCTTGCGCCATGGTGACAAGTAATCCAACACACAAGCAAACAGAAAAAGGCAAGCGAAAAAGAGAGAGAAGAAGATTCGGAAAGAGAGGGCAAATAAAACGGCAAGGGTGAAGTGGGGGAGAGGAAAACGAGAGGCAAATGGCAAATAATGTAAATGCGAGGGAGATGAGTTTCTGATGGGTACTTGGTATGTCTTGACTTGAGCGAAGACCTCCCCGGCAACGGCGTCAGAAATCCTTGTTGCTATGTCGTGAGCTTGCATTGGTTTTCCTTGAAGAGGAAAGGGTGATGCAGCAATAGTAGCATAAGTATTTCCCTCGGTTTTTGAGAACCAAGGTATCAATCCAGCAGGAGGCTCCTCAAAAGTCCCACACACCTACACAAACAAACAAAGAACTCGCAACCAACGCAATAAAGGGGTTGTCAATCCCTTCACGACCACTTGCGAAAGTGAGATCTAACAGAGATAGTATGATAAGATAAATATATTTTTGGTATTTTATAATATAGATTGGAAAAGCAAAGATGAAAATAAAAGTAGATTGAAAGCTTATATGATAAAAGATAGACCCCGGGGCCATAGGTTTCACTAGTGGATTCTCTCAAGATAGCATAAGTATTACGGTGGGTGAACAAATTACTGTCGAGCAATTGACAGAAAAGCGAATAATTATGAGATTATCTAGGCATGATCATGTATATAGGCATCACGTCCGTGACAAGTAGACCAGCTCCTGCCTGCATCTACTACTATTACTCCACATATCGACCGCTATCCAGCATGCATCTAGAGTATTAAGTTCATAAGAACAGAGTAACACATTAAGAAAGATGACATGATGTAGAGGGATAAACTCATGCAATATGATATAAACCCCATCTTTTTATCCTTGATGGCAACAATACAATACGTGCCTTGCTACCTTTATTGTCACTGGGTAAGGTCACCGCAAGATTGAATCCAAAGCTAAGCACTTCTCCCATTGCAAGAAAGATCAATCTACTAGGACAAACCAAACTGATAATTTGAAGAGACTTGCAAAGATAACTCAATCATACATAAAAGAATTCAGAGGAGATTCAAATATTTCTCATAGATAAACTTGATCATAAACTGACAATTCATCGGATCTCGACAAACACAGCGCAAAAAGAGTTACATCGTATAGATCTCCAAGAAGATTGAGGAGAACATGGTATTGAGATCCAAAAAGAGAGAAGAAGCCATCTAGCTAATAACTATGGACCCGAAGGTCTATGGTAAACTACTCACAACTCATCGAAGGGGCTATGGTGTTGATGTAGAAGCCCTCCATGGTCGATTCCCCCTCCGACGGAGCACCAACGAAGGCTCCAAGATGGGATCTCGCGGATACAGAAGGTTACGGCAGTGGAATTAGGTTTTCGTTGGCTCCCTTGATGTTTTCGGGGTACGTGGCTATATATAGGAGGAAGAAGTAGGTCGGTGGCTGCCCGAGGGGCCCACAAGATAGGGGGAGCACCCTGTAGGAGTGGCAGCACCCTCCACCCTTGTGGTCTCCTCGGCTGCTTCTTGGCTTTCACTCCAAGTCCTCTGCATCACGTTTGTTCCAAAAATCACACTCCTGAAGGTTTCATTCCGTTTGGACTCCGTTTGATATTCCTTTTCTTCGAAATACTGAAATAGGCAAAAAAACAGCAATATGGGCTGGGCCTCCGGTTAGTAGGTTAGTCCAAAAATGATATAAATGTGTAAAGTAAAGCCCATAAACATCCAAAAAGGGTAATATAATAGAATGGAACAATCAAAAATTATAGATACGTTGGAGACGTATCACCTGCGGCGTGGCTCCACCAGTGGCCCGATGCGGCCCATTTTCATTAGCCAACATTCAAGACCCTCGCGAGGAGCCGAGCTTCGCAAAGCGGACGACGCAAGGCCTCCTTAGGAGCGGCCTCACCAGGCAGGCTCGTGAGGGGGCGGAGAGATCAAGGCAAGGGGTACCTCATGAGGTGCCCATGACACAAACCATGACGACCAAGGCCAGGCGGGCGCCAGCCCGCGCAGTGTCCTCGTTTCCCCTTTGGTGCTAAGGGGGCAAGCGCGGGCGCGGAGTACCGAGGCATCAGGCAAAGGTTTCCATATTGGTGCAACAAGACCAAGTCTAGTAGGATGGCAGGACGGAGGTCATCGTGGAGCCCAAGGCGGCGTCACCACCAGCGCCTTTGGCAGGCGAAGACCACCTTTAGTCAGGATAGCTTGTACTAGCTGTCCCCTTTCAAAATGGCCGTTGTTGGATCCCTTTACGCTCAATAATTGGGGAGAGGACCTGGGCCTCTATAAATAGGGCTAGCCACCACAGTAGGAGGGGCATCTCATTTGGAGACGGACCAACTCCTCCCCAAGAAAACCACCAAGCACAAGAACACCTATCCTCGTGAGGTTGTTCTTCCCTTGTACTGTTCATCATCAGCCCAAGAGACAATCCACCACACCACACACAGGAGTAGGGTATTACACCACAACGGTGGCTCGAACCTGTATAAATCTTATGTCTCTTGTGTTGTTCATCCAGCTAGCTTAGAGATCGCGGCGAGGCTGAGGGCGTGTTTCGGTAGGGGGAAATCTTCGTGCGCACCCTAGTGTTCGAACCTTAAGGGTTTTGTCAGAACCCGATATCCGACAGCCCCTGGTCGTGACGCTGCGGTGGGCTCGGTGATGACCTCCGTCCTGTCGTCCTGGTGGTCTTGGTCTTGTTGCACCAGAATGGAAACCTTTGGCTGATTCCTCGGAACTCCGTGTCTGTGGCTTGCCTCCCTTTCACCGAAGAGGAAACTGGTGCTCTGCACCCACTGGCGCCCGCCTGGCCTAGGTCGTCATGGGTCACGTCAGCTGAGCCTTGGGAGGTGCACCTTGCATAGAACTCTCCGCCCGTCGGGAGCCAGCCTGAGGAGGACGATTCCCTCGGGTGTCTTGGTGTCGTCCGCCTCACGAGGCTTGGCCCCTCGCGAGGGTCTTGAGTTGATGATACTGAAGCTGGGCCGTACCAGGCCATTGGTGGAGCCACCCGTGGGCCGCAAGCAGGCAAGTCTGGATACTCCCATATCCAGAACGCCGACAGTAGCCCCTGGGCCCAAGGCAAGCATGGACTTGGCTTCCAGGCGAAGCCAAAGGGCAAGTGCGGAGCGCCAAGGTCCCTAACCGCCTGCGGCCTCGATGACACGTGGCGATTGATGGGACGTGGGCATCTCCACTTCCCCATGCTGCCTCGGCAACTGTTCGACTTGACGGAATGATGTGGCATGCAGAAGATCATCATGGCGTGAGGTCGTGGAGGCCGGCGGTTGGCCTTCCTTGGCTATAAATGTGGGGGAGGGGCAGAGCCCCCTTTCACGTCTCTCCTTCGTCTTCTTGCCGCCCATTTCTTCTCCTTCTCCGTCTCGCTTCCATGGCGCCGATCAGGAGGTTCTCGGCGGCCGAAAAGGGCAAGGCCCCTGGAGAGGGACCTGATCCTCTCCCACCGAAGGAGCGACTCCGCCTCCCTCACGACACGAGCGCGAGGCAAGAGGTGACCAGCCCTTGGCAATTGAGGCCTCCACCTGGCTTCCCCCTTCCCCTGTACGCCCGTGCCCGGGATGAAGATGTGCGCCATTGAGAGGCCCTAGCGATGGAAGATGAGTCGCCATTGCCTTGCCGACCATGCCACGCACTCATGCCGAGGGTACCTCATGAGAGTTCTTGGTGTGGGTGGCGATGTCGCCCGACTCATGGATCTGGCTCCTGAGGTTCTTCACCAACGAGCTGCCTCCGAAGGTTCCGCTTGAGCTGTAGCTGCAGCACGACGGGTGCTATAGCCTGGCCACAGAAGCTGAGGTCGAGGTGGTGCCCCCCGGAGACGTGTTCATGACCCACGGATGGGGTGAAGTCGCCCGAGCCTTCCGCGCTGAGGGAGCTCTCGCGATTCACTTCAAGTACGATGGTGCATCCATCTTGTTCTTCAAGGTCTTCGACGAGGAGGGCCAACGACTGGAATGCTTCCCAGAGGAAGCATCCCGCAGGGCACAGCCTGGGTGCTGGACCTGCTTCCGTTCCCTTCGGCGCCTCTTCCAGCAGCAGTGATGACTCCTGGGAATCTAGCGAGTCTCTGGAGTCTAGCGACAACAGCTACGTGCCGCCAAGCTCCCGCCATGGTCGGAGCACAACAGCAGCTGCCGCCGACATTGCCGGTGACGCTCGATGGCCCTGTAGTAGCCTTCCTTCATTTGCTTTCCCTACGCAGAATGAAAACCAGCCCCCGTGGGGTTTGTAAGGACCGAAGTGTGTTTAATACCAGCGTTGTTTTCTTGATTTTATGATGAAGTCGCGTATCCCAGTTCGGCACGACTCCCCCCTTTTCTTTCCCTTAGACAGCGTGACGCTCTACAATGACGGGACCCAGTCCCTAGGCAGGCTTCAGCGGTCGCTAGTATGCCAGGTCGTGATGCCGTGGTCAAGGCTAGGAGGTGAGCAGCCCGAGGGCCGGTGAGAGCTCATGAGACGCGATGCTCACAAGGCCCCCCTTGGTGTGCAAGCAGCCGCCCAAGGAACAGAAAAGGGGAGTGAAGCCGCCGGATTGGGACTGCGAGGTTGGGGCGAGTGGGATGTGTGACCGGTATCACAGTGCATGCGACTTATCATTTAGTAGTCCTGTTGTGATCAGTTGGGGGTGCCTGCTCTTACGTATGTGGTGGTGTCATTAGGCGCGGCCCTCTACGACCACCCTCTCGCCTCGCTCGCCTAGGTGCTCTACATCCTCGGGTCCTGGCCCTCAAGCGAGCTCAGCCACCGCTGGTATGCCAGGTCGCGATGTCGTGGTCAAGGCCAGGGGTGAGGGCTGGAGAGCCAGTAGGAGCTCCCGAGACACGATGCTCAGGACCCCCCCCCTTTAACGTGCAAGCGACTCGCGAGGTAAGGTGGAGGACATCCAAACAGGCCCGTGAATCATCATCAGATGAACCTGCATGTTAGATGACAGGAGAGCTCGTGAACCCCTACGGAGCGGGTTGTCTATGAGGGAGTCCTCGATTAGGGGGTCCTCGGACAGCCGGAATATATACTTATGCTAGACTGTTGGACTATGAAGATACAAGATTGAAGACTTCGTCCCATGTCCGGGTGGGACTCTCCTTTGCATGGAAGGCAAGCTTGGCAATTCAGATATGTAGATTTCCTTCTCTATAACCGACTCTATGTAACCCTAGCCCCCTTCGGTGTCTATATAAACCGGAGGGTTTAGTCCGTAGGAGGAAGAACAATCATAATCATAGGCTAGCTTCTAGTGTTTAGCATGTACGATCTCGTGGTAGATCAACTCTTGTAATACTCATATCATCAAGATCAATCAAGCATGAAGTAGGGTATTACCTCCATAGAGAGGGCCCGAACCTGGGTAAACATTGTGTCCCTCGCCTCCTGTTACCATTAGCCTTAGACGCACAGTTCGGGGCCCCCTACCCGAGATCCGCCGGTTTTGACACCGACATTGGTGCTTTCATTGAGAGTTCCACTGTGTCGTCATCATAAGGCTTGATCGCTCTTTCAATCATCCATAACGATGCGATCCAGGGTGAGTTTTTCCTCCCCAAACAGATCTTCATGCTCAGCGGCTTCGCACTGCGGGCCAACTCGCTTAGCCATCTGGAGCAGACCGATAGCTACGCCTGAGGGAGTCCTGGACTAGGGGGTGTACGGATAGCCGAACTATCATCATTGGCCGGTGAGGGAGTTCCAGACTAGGGGGTGTCCGGATAGCCGAACTATCATCATCGGCCGGACTCCAAGACTATGAAGATACAAGATTGAAGACTTCGTCCCGTGTCCGGATGGGACTTTCCTTGGCGTGGAAGGCAAGCTTGGCGATATGGATATGTAGATCTCCTACCATTGTAACCGACTTTGTGTAACCCTAGCCCTCTTCGGTGTCTATATAAACCGGATGGCTTTAGTCCATAGGACGAACAATAATCATACCATAGGCTAGCTTCTAGGGTTTATCCTCCTTGATCTCGTGGTAGATCTACTCTTGTAACACATATCATCAATATTAATCAAGCAGGACGTAGGGTTTTACCTCCATCAAGAGGGCCCGAACCTGGGTAAAACATCGTGTCCCTTGTCTCCTGTTACCATCCGCCTAGACGCACAGTTCGGGACCCCCTACCCGAGATCCGCCGGTTTTGACACTGACATTGGTGCTTTCATTGAGAGTTCCTCTGTGTCATCACCGATAGGCTCGATGGCTTCTTCGACCATCATCAACGACGCAGTCCAGGGTGAGACCTTTTCCCCGGACAGATCTTCGTATTCGGCGGCTTTGCACTGCGGGCCAATTCGCTTGGCCGTCTGGAGCAGATCGAAAGCTACGCCCCTGGCCGTCAGGTCAGATTTGGAAGTTTGAACTTCACGGCTGACATCCGCGGGGACTTGATCCTCGATGGATTCGAGCCACAGCCAAGCGTGCCGCGCTGTCACGGCGAGCATGATTTAGCTCTGCAGCCGGACAGTACCCTGGAGGCCGCACTCGAACCCGCTCCGATCTTCAATTCGGAGCCGGCTGCACAGATCGAGGACGGATGGCTAGACACCGCCTCGGGGGCTGTAACCTCTACGGCGATGGAGCCGAACAATGACCTTGTCCCTCATGAAGCTCGTGACTCCGAGGTGACAGACTCCTTGCCGGACTCCGAACCTCCCGCGCCGTCTCTGATCGAATCCGATCGGGCGCCAATCATGGAGTTCACCGCAGCGGACATCTTTCAACACTCACCTTTTGGCGACATCTTGAGTTCGCTAAAGTATCTCTCGTTATCAGGAGAGCCCTGGCCGGACTGCGGTCAGGACTGTTGGGATGCGGACGACGAAGAAATTCAAAGCCCACCCACCACCCACTTGATAGCCGCTGTCGATGATCTAACCGACATGCTAGACTACCACTCCAAAGACATCACCGGTATGGACGAAGATGCCGGAGACAACCAAGAACCAGCTCCTACCGGGCACTAGAAAGCCACCTCATCATATGACATATACATGGTGGATATCCCAAAGGATGGGAATGGCGAAGGAATAGAGGAGGATGACCCCTCCAAGAAACAGCCCAAGCGCCGGTGTTAGCGGCGCCGCTCTAAATCTCGCCACAACAAGAATGAAGATTTCGGCACCGGAGATAATAATACACCGGACAGTGCCGAAGACAACCCACTCCAGCAAGATCCAGCGCAGGAGGATGGAGACGCCAGCCCTCATGAGAGAGCGGCAGAAGAAGAGGTAGAGGATTATATGCCTCCCTCCGAAGACGAAGCAAGCCTCAACGATGATGAATTCGTCGTGCCTAAGGATCATGTCGAACAAGAGCGTTTTAAACGCAGGCTTATGGCCACGGCGAACAGCCTCAAGAAAAAGCAGCAACAGCTTAGAGCTGATCAAGATCTGCTAGCCGACAGATGGACTGAAGTCCTCGTGGCCGAAGAGCATGACCTCGAACGCCCCTCCAAAAGCTACCCTAAACGCAAGTTGCTCCCCTGATTAGAGGAGGAAGCGTATGAACCCGCATCACCAGGAGACAATACGGCTGACCGACCACCCCGTGGTCGCGACAGAGAGGCCTCTAGGTCCTTCACTAGACCTGTACCCCGGCATCGCTCGAAAAGCACAAGGCCACAGGGGAACGCTCCGGACTTGCGAGATATATTGGAGGATAAGGCAAGACAATCAAGATCGATCTATGGATCGCGTGGGTGCCCCACGGTACGTGACGACAGCCGTCGTGCCGGACACAGTAAGTCCGGCCGGGTCGAACAAAACAGACAAAGTTCTTCTAAGCTCCGTCGTGATATCACCCAGAGGTGCCGCACACCCACTATGCTTCACAGATGAAGTAATGGATCATCAAATCCCCGAAGGGTTTAAACCCGTGAATATCGAATCTTATGATGGCACAACAGACCCCGTGGTTTGGATCGAAGACTATCTTCTTCACATCCACACGGCCCGCGGTGACGATCTTCACACCATCAAATATCTCCCCCTCAAGCTTAAAGGACCAGCCCGGCATAGGCTTAACAGCTTGCCAGCAGAGTCAATTGGGAGTTGGGAAGACCTGGAAGCCGCATTCCTCGATAACTTTAACTTCCAAGGCACGTATGTGCGACCACCAGACGCTGACGACCTAAGCCACATAATTCAACAGCCAGACGAATCGGCCAGACAATTCTGGACACGGTTCTTAACCAAGAAAAACCAAATCATCGACTGTCCGGATGTGGAGCCCTCGCGGCCTTCAAGCATAACATCCGCGACGAGTGGCTTACCCGGCACCTGGGACAGGAAAAGCCGAAATCCATGGCAGCCCTCACATCACTCATGACCCGCTTCTGCGCGGGTGAGGACAGCTGGCTAGCACGCAGCAACAACCTCAGCAAAAATTCTGGCAGTCCGGATTTCAAGGACCGAAATGGCAAGTCGCATCGTAAAAAAAAACAAGCGCCGCATGAACGGCGACAATAGTGAGGATACGGCAGTCAATGCCGGATTCAGAGGCTCTAACCCCAGTCAGCGGAAAAAGCCATTCAAAAGAACTGCTTCGGGTCCGTCCAATTTGGACCGAATACTCGACCGCTTGTGCCAGATACACGGCACCCCCGAAAAGCCAGCTAACCACACCAATAGGGACTGTTGGGTATTCAAGCAGGCAGGCAAGTTAATTGCCGAAAACAATGACAAGGGGCTGCATAGCGATGACGAGGAAGAGACCCGACCGCCGAACAATAGAGGACAGCAGGGTTTCCCCCCACAGGTGCGGACGGTGAACATGATATACGCAACGCACATACCTAAAAAGGGAGCGGAAGCGTGCACTCAGGGATGTATACGCGATGGAGCCAGTCGCCCCGAAGTTCAATCCATGGTCCTCCTGCCCGATCACTTTTGACCGAAGGGACCACCCCACCAGAATCCGCCACGGCGGCTTCGCCGCATTGGTCTTAGACCCAATCTTCGATGGATTTCACCTCACCAGATTCCTGATGGACGACGGCAGCAGCCTGAACCTGCTCTATAAGGATACAGTGCGCAAAATGGGCATAGACCCCTCAAGGATTAAACCTACCAAGACGACCTTTAAAGGCGTCATACCAGGTGTAGAAGCCAATTGTACACGCTCAGTTACACTGGAAGTGGTCTTCGGATCCCCGGATAACTTCTGAAGAGAGAAGTTAATCTTCGATATAGTCCCGTTCTGCAGCGGCTATCATGCCTTGCTCGGACGTACCGCGTTTGCAAAGTTCAACGCGGTTCCGCACTACGCATACCTCAAGCTCAAGATGCCAGGCCCTCGAGGAGTCATCACGGTCAACAGAAACACTGAACATTCTCTCCGACCGGAGGAACACACAGCGGCTCTTGCGGCAGAAGTACAATGCAGCCTCTTGAGGCAATTCTCGAGTCCGGCCGTTAAGCGGCCGGACATAGCTAAGCGCGCCCGGAGTAACCTACAACAAGACCACCAGGTACATTTCGAGCACGCGTACAGTGCGGCCCCAACCCCAGCGCCTGCAAAACGTCAAAATAGGTCCTTCACGTACACCATTATGCTCTGAAGATACCATGGGCATGGGGAGAGGGGCACGACCACGATAAGCCCAGATTGCGGCTCAACCACACCAGGGGCTCTCAAGTGTGTCGTTCTATTTTTTCTTTTTACCTTTTATTTTTTACCCACAGGACTCCGTTCGTCAGAAGCCCTGTCCGGCAGCAGACCTGCCGAACTCACGATGCATCAGCCAGGAAAGGAGAAAGGCTAGAACGAATATACAGGTGGTCTCCATTACGAGCATTTTTATACACCAATCCGCAGCCTACCCTTGGAGGGGGACATGTTTAACAGTCCCATCCCTTGCTTATCGCACTATTTGTATCGTTCTGCATTCATAGCAGCACTTATTGAATAAAACAATGCAGCACCTTTTGCTTATAATTGCATTTCTTTTCATACATATGTTCATTTATGACATGTCGCGTCCGTACACTTTGGTACGGTTAAAACACACCAAGGGCTTATGTTTCCTGCATCATGGTGTGATAAGTCTGAACACTTTCACAAGTGCGGCACCCCGAACTTATAGCATTATATGCATCGGCTCCGAATCATGTCTTGGGTCAATAGTTGGGTTTTCCCGGCTCCCATGTTTTGGTACCTTACGTTCCGTTGTATCGGCTAAGGTAGCACTGGGAGAACCACTGTGAGCTAAAACGGACCGTCATGATGAGGCGAGAGTCGGTCGCTGTTCGAAGAGGTTTTTGCGAGTCCTTAAAGACTTATGCCGCTTAGAGCGAGGAGCCGGATCTTGTCCGGCCCAGGCGTGGATAGCGCCCCAAATTCGGCCTTCCGAAGACTAGGGGCTTTGCTGAAATTTAAAATTATAGAATTCTATGGCTAAGTGAGAGTGTTCAAGCATTATAAGTCCGGTTGCCTTGTTCGCTGTGTTGAGCGCCTCCCTAGATGGACCCAAAAATGGGAACAAGAGTGCTCAAGTTTATCCCGAACACCCCAGCACTCGTGGCATGGGGGCTGAAGCCGACGACTTGCCATCTCTCAGATTTGATAAACAGCCGCACAGAAGGTAATATTTTAAATTAACAAGCGTTGCTTAGCGCATATGAACTAAGTTTTCAGCGCACAGGATAACAAAATGCGAGTCTACTAAAAAATTACATCTTTGGAGCACTCCCTCGCAATAGTGCGGGCGCCCTTCAGCACACTCTTATAATACATCTCGGGCGTGCGATGCTCCTTGCCCTCTGGTGGCGGGTCCGTCACAAGCTTCTGGGCATCCATCTTGCCCCAGTGCACCTTTGCGCGGGCAAGGGCCCGACGGGCACCCTCAATACAGGCGGAGTGCTTGATGAGTTCAACCCACAGGCACGCATCCATCAGCCGCCGCACCAGGCCGAAGTAGCTCCCAGGCATGGCCTCCTTAGGCCACAGCCGAACTATGAGGCCCTTTATGGCCTGTTCGGCCGCCTCGTGGAGCTCGACCAGCTGCTTCAGGTGGTCGCTAAGGGGCACCGGATGTCCGGCCTCAGCATACTGAGACCAGAAGACCTTCTCCGTCGAGCTGCCCTCTTCGGCCCGGTAGAATGCGGCAGCATCGGACACGCTGCGAGAAAGATCTGCGAACGCTCCTGGAGAGCTCTGAACTCGGGTAAGCAACAGGTAACTACCACTCACATGCTTACTTTGCATGAAAAATGCCTTACCCGCTGCTATTTTCTTCACCGCCTCAATCTCCTGGAGGGCCTTGTAGGCTTCGGCCTTAGTGGCTTTGGCACTCTCAAGAGCCATTGCAAGCTCAAACTCTCGAGTCTTCGAGTCACGCTCCAGGCTCTCATGTTTTTTCACGAGATCGTGGAGCTCTTGCTGTACCTCCGCCACCCGCGCCTCCTGCTTCTCTCGCTCGGTGCGCTCCGCGGCCGCATTGTGTTCGGCCGCGGCTACCGCCTATTTTAGGGTCGCCACCTTGTTAGTGGCCCCTGCAATACCCACATTATCCTTGTCATTCTTTTGCAACCAAAATCCTTTTCTGTAATGTACAATTTTAATAAGGTGTTACTCACCTTGCTTGTCCTCGAGCTGCTTCTTGGCACGGCCGAGCTCGTTCTCGGACTGCTCGAGGTTTTCCTTCAAAGTATTGACCTCTGCAGTTAGTGCGGCAGAGGTTAGCAGCGCACCCTGCAATCCCATATTGACATATTTATTATGACTCCTGCGTATATCTTTTTAGATCCTCAGTCCGGCTTTTCTTTCCGAACACCGAACCGAGCATCAGGGGCTATTGTCTATGCGGTACCATTCTATACATATTGAAATTCTTACCTCAAAGCCTGTTAGAAGGCTGCTGCAGGCTTCGGTCAGCCCGCTCTTGGCGAGTTGCACCTTCTGAATCACCGCACTCATAACGGTGCGCTGTTCCTCTTCGATGGAGGCACCATTGAGCGCCTCCAGCAAGCTATCCGGCGCCTCCGGTTGGACGGAGGCTGCCGGCGTCACGGTCTTGCCCTTCTTACGAAGGGGTCGCCCGCCGGACTCCAGAGCCACTGTGGGTTCCGGGGCCGAGTCCGGTGCAAAGTCCGGGAGGTTGTCCTGCGACACCTCCGGGGCCCTCTCCTCCTGGTGGGTCCCTTCCTGGGATCCCACCTCGGCATCGTCCGCGTCAGGGGGGTGGAGGCAGTCGGAAGAGAATCCATATCCGACGCACCTAAGGACCCGCTCGATGAAGCAGGAAGATCATCCTTAGGCGGACTGCAGGGTTGTATGCGGCATTAGAAAGACATTATGTGGCGAAAAATATAAACCTTGAAGTTATTCGGGAGTCCGGATACTTACGATCTCGCCAGGGGCTTGGCCCTTGGAGGCCAGTCCTCGTTGTCGTCACTGGCATTGGCGGAGCAGTCCGGGGAAAGAGTTTTTCCCTTCTTCGACCCTTCGGCCTCCCTTGTTGGGGAGGCCTTCCTTTTCTTCCCTCCCCCCGCTGGGGGAGAGGCTTTCTTCTTCTCCTCCTCGCCTTGGTGGGAGGAGTCGGCCTCGGATTCATCATCCGATAGCACCTAAAAACGGGAACTCTTCCGAGTCCCCGTGGCCTTCTTCTTGGCCTTCTTCTCCGGCACCACGTGGGGTGCCGGAGCCAGCAGCCCCGTTAGGCGGGCGTCCGCTGGGTCCTCTGGCAATGGGGCCAGACAGATAGTCCGTTCGGCCTTCGCCAGCCAGTCCTGTCAAAGGTAAAGGGAGTTTAGATCCCGCATAGAGTCAAACTATGGAAAACAAGTGGCAAAATCACTTACCTCGTCGGCTGGACGCTGCGAGTGGAATCCGCGATCTACGGTAACGGATGCGGGAGCCTCGGCGCCCTTGAACAACACCTTCCATACATCTTCGTACCTAGTGTCGAAGAGCCCGCTCAGAGTCTGGTGCTGCGCCGGATGGAACTCCCACATGTTGAAGCCCCATCGTTGGCACGGGAGAATCCGGCGGATGAGCATGACCTGGACTACGTTGACAAGCTTGAGCTTCTTGTCCACCAGCTTCTGGATACAGGCTTGGAATCCGGTCAGCTCCTCCGAATCCCCCCAGATCCGGCCACTCTCTTTCCAGGAGGTGAGCCGTGTAGGGATGCCGGATCTAAATTCGGGGGCCGCTGCCCAATCAGGGTCACGCGGCTCGGTGATGTAGAACCACCCCGATTGCCACCCCTTAATGGTTTCCATGAAAGTGCCCTCCAGCCACGTAACATGGGACATCCTGCCCACCATGGCGCCTCCGCACTCTGCTTGGCTGCCCTTCACAACCTTCGGCTTGACACTGAAGGTCTTGAGCCACAAGACGAAGTGGGGCTGGATGCAGAGGAAGGCCTCGCACACGACGATAAACGCCGAGATGTTGAGGATGAAATTCGGGGCCAGATCATGGAAATCTAGGCCGTAGTAGAACATGAGCCCCCGGACAAAGGGATGAAGTGGGAAGCCCAGTCCACGGAGGAAATGGGGAAGAAATACTACCCTCTCATTGGGCCTGGGGGTGGGGATGAGCTCTCGTCTGGGAGCCGGTGCGCGATGTCACTGGACAAATATCCGGCGTCGCACAGCTTCTGGATCTGCCCCTTCGTGACGGAGGAGGCCATCCACTTGCCTCCCACTCCGGACATAGTTGGAGAAGGTTGAGGTGAGAAGTGCGGACTTGGGCGTTGGAGCTCGAGTTCGCGGAGATGGATAAGCCAAGGAGGAAGAAGGTGCAGGTAAAAGGGTTGGATATTTATCCCCTTATATGGGCGGACCAAAACATGTGTCCCCACCGGCCTGGTAAAACTCGCTTATCTCCCAAGCGTCAAAATCAATGGCGCGGTTGGGTTACCCATGTCCGTATTGATGGGAATCCCGGAATAAGGGGAACATGATCTCTGCTTCGACAAGACGTGCCAAGGAAACCGCTTCGCTAAATGCGCAGAGGTGGAACAACAAAAACAATTTGAGTAAAGGCTTGGTAGTGGTATGACGTCACGCCACAAAATACGTCAGCAGATTGAACTTGTGTAATATTATTCTCTCTATGGTGGTACGTGGAATTTATTTTTGCAGAGCCGGACACTATCCTGATGTTCACAATCTTCTATAAATTATTCGGAGGAAGAACCCGCCTTGCAATGCCGAAGACAACATGCGCGCCGGACTCATCGTCATTGAAGCCTGGTTCAGGGGCTACTGAGGGAGTTCCGTACTAGGGGGTGTCCCGGATAGCTGAACTTTCATCATCGGCCGGACTCCAAGACTATGAAGATACAAGATTGAAGACTTCGTCCCGTGTCCGGATGGGACTTTCCTTGGCGTGGAAGGCAAGCTTGGCGATACGGATATGTAGATCTCCTACCATTGTAACCGACTTTGTGTAACCCTAGCCCTCTCCGATGTCTATATAAACCGAATGGCTTTAGTCCATAGGATGAACAACAATCATACCATAGGCTAGCTTCTAGGGTTTAGCCTCCTTGAACTCGTGGTAGATCTTCTCTTGTAACACATATCATCAATATTAATCAAGCAAGACGTAGGGTTTTACCTCCATCAAGAGGGCCCGAACCTGGGTAAAACTTCGTGTCCCTTGTCTCCTATTACCATCCGCCTAGACACACAGTTCGGGATCTCCTACCCGAGATCCGCCGGTTTTGACACCGACAGCCGGACTCCAAGACTATGAAGATACAAGATTTAAGACTTCGTCCCGTGTCCGGATGGGACTTTCCTTGGCGTGGAAGGCAAGCTTGGCAATACGGATATGTAGATCTCCTACCATTGTAACCGACTCTGTGTAACCCTAGCCCTCTCCGATGTCTATATAAACCGGAGGATTTTAGTCCGTACGACGAACAACAATCATACCATAGGCTAGCTTCTAGGGTTTAGCCTCCTTGATCTCGTGGTAGATCTACTCTTGTACTACCCATATCATCAATATCAATCAAGCAGGAGTAGGGTTTTACCTCCATCGAGAGGGCCCGAACCTGGGTAAAAACATCGTGTCCCTTGTCTCCTGTTACCATCCGCCTAAACGCACAGTTCGGGACCCCCTACCCGAGATCTACCGGTTTTGACACCGACATTGGTGCTTTCATTGAGAGTTCCTTTGTGTCGTCACCTATAGGCCCGATGGCTCCTTCGATCATCAACAACAACGCGGTTCTGGGCGAGACTTTTTTCCCCGGACGGATCTTCGTATTCGGCGGCTTCGCACTGCGGGCCAATTCGCTTGGCCATCTGGAGCAAATCGAAAGCTACGCCCCTGGCCATCAGGTCAGATTTGGAAGTTTGAACTATACGGCCGACATCCACGGAGACTTGATCTTCGACGGATTTGAGCCGCAGCCGAGCGCGCCGCACTATTACGATGGGCATGATTTAGCTCTACTGCCGGACAGTGCCTTGGAGTCCGCACAAGAGTCCGCTCCGACCCTCAACTCGGAGCCGACCGCGCCGATTGAGGATGGGTGGCTAGACACCGCCTCGGGGGCTGCTACCTCTACGGCGATGGAGCCGAATACCGACCCTGTCCCTTGTGAAGCTCGTGACTCCGAGGTGCCAGACTCCGAACCTCCCGCGCCTCTTCCAATCGAATCCGATTGGGCGCCGATCATGGAGTTCACCGCTGCGGACATCTTTCAGCACTCGCCTTTTGGCGACATCCTGAATTCGCTAAAGTATCTCTCTTTATCAGGAGAGCCCTGGCCGGATTACGGTCAGGACGGTTGGGATGCGGATGACCAAGAAATTCAAAGCCCACCCACCACCCACTTTGTAGCCACTGTCAACGACTTAACCGACATGCTAGACTTCGACTCCAAAGACATCGACGGTATGGACAACGATGCCGGAGATGACCACGAACCAGCACCCATAGGGCAGTGGAAAGCCACCTCAACTCATGATGTATATATGGTGGATACACCTAAAGGAAGCGATAACGAGGAACAACGGGACGCTGCGAAGGATAACCCCCCCAAAAAACAGCCGAAATGGCGACACAAGCGCCGCCCAAAGTCCCGCCTCGACAGCGACCCAGCCATAGAGCAAGGAGAACCAGTGGACGACGAACATACCCCCAAGCAACCATCCGAACAGGATGAATTGGACAAGCAACCCATCCCTGGCGAAAACAACACTTCGGATGATCTCACGGCAGACACATCGTCGGAGCAGAAGAACCTCCACAAAAGGCTCGTCGCCACTGCAAGAAGTCTGAAGAAGCAGAAGCGGAAGCTCAAAACAGCAGAAGACGTACTCAGAATGAGATGGAGCAAAGTACTCAAGACCGCAGACAAATACGGTGATAGTCACCAAGCAAAGAGCTACCCGAAGCACAAACTGTTGCCCAAATTTGACGAGGAGGCCGTAGAGCCCCCACAGTCAAAAAACAAAGAGGTCGCCCGGTCGGATGGTCGACCACATGACAAACAAAGAGCGGCAAGCGGCGCTGCACACAAACCGGCACGTGATCCACATGAGGATCCTCGCAAAAAGGATGGCCCGGTCAGGTCCATCTATGGGCCAAGAAAGCAAGCTCCAGAAAGCAACACAACACGTCGAGTATTCGAAAATCACGGCACACCCAAATACAGGGGCGCCGCACACCCCCTATGTTTCACCGATGAGGTACTGGATTATGAATTTCCAGCGGGATTCAAGCCCGTAAACATAGAGGCATACGACGGAACAACAGGCCCCGAGACTGGATTGAGGATTACATCCTACACATACATACGGCTAGAGGAGATGACCTCCACACCATAAAATACTTACCCCTCAAGCTCAAAGGGCTAGCTCGGCATTGGCTCAAAAGCCTCCCAGAAAATACCATTGGAAGTTGGGAAGAGCTCGAGGATGCGTTTCGGGCAAATTTTCAGGGGACTTATGTCCGCCCTCCAGATGGAGACGATTTAAGTCATATAACTCAACAGCCCGGAGAGTCAGCCCGCAAATTCTGGAACAGGTTCCTCACCAAAAAGAACCAAATAGTCGACTGTCCGGACGCCGAAGCCTTAGCAGCCTTCAAACATAACGTCCGAGACGAATGGCTCGCCAGACACCTCGGCCAGGAAAAGCCAAGAACAATGGCCGCACTAACAAGCCTCATGACCCGCTTTTGTGCGGGAGAGGATAGCTGGCTGGCAAGATGCAACACCAGCGACCCAAGTACATCCGAGGTCAGGGATGGAAATGGGAAACCACGATGCAGAAAGGACCAGCGCCGAACTAAGGGAAATGACCCAAAGAGCACGATAGTCAACGCCGGATTCAAAAGCTCTCGGCAGAACAACAAAACACTACCTCTCAAGGACAATAGCAACGAGCTATCTAACCTAAACAAAATCTTGGACAAGATATGCCAAATCCACAGCACCTCCGGGAAACCTGCAGACCATACCCACAGAGATTGTTGGGTCTTCAAACAGTCCGGCCGACTTAATGCCGAACACAAGGGGCTCGAAACACCAAGTGAGGACGATGACGAACTCCACAAGAAGAGCACCGGCAAACAAAGGAACTTCCCACAAGAGGTCAAAACAGTAAACTCACTTCAAGCGACAACAGGCAAAAATGGAGCGGCGCCCACTAAAGTACGCGCCGCACGGTCCACCCCAACGGAGTCCCAACACTGGATGTCAAAACCAATCACCTTCGACCATCAGGACTACTCCGGAAGTATCCGGAACGCAGGATGGACTGCTCTGATATTAGATCCTATAATCGACGGACTACAATTTACACAAGTCCTAATGGACGGCGGCAGTGATCGAACCTACTATATCAGGATACAATCCGCAGAATGGGGATAGACCCAACCAAAATACGCCATAACAACACTTCCTTTAAAGGAGTGATGCCAGGTCCATACGCCCATTGTACGGGCTCTCTACCACTAGAAGTTGTGTTCGGTTCATCCGGCAACTCCCGTAGCGAAAAGCTAATCTTCCACATCGCCCCATTTAAAAGTAGCTATCAAGCACTATTGGGACGCGAAGCTTTCGCCCGCTTTAATGCAATACCGCATTATGCATCTCTTACACCTAAAATGCCCGGTCCACGAGGCATTATTTCATTAAAAGGAAACTTCAAGTGTCCCTCGAATACAGAAGAACGTGAGACTGCCTTGACAGCCACACACTAATCCGGCTTTTCTAATCAAAGCCCCTAAACAGGTCATTCAGACCCCAGACACGGTTAGGCGAGTCCGGTACAAATAAACAAGGGGCTTACTAGCCGCGTACCCCCTTACAAGGGGCTGCACGCATGTACAATAAAAGACAATAAAGCTCAATTTTATTCGTTTTTCGAATTATATTCTGTTTATACATTTTTTGCACGACCCATTTTTCAAACTAAGTTCTTCTATTTTACAGATGAACACCGTGCTACGCCCGTCCAGGATACGGCACAACGGAGACACAGGCGCATACGTGCAGTAGGGACCCGTTACAAGGATTCTTTTCAGATTAAGACCCTGCGTAAACCTTTCTTACTGTCTCTTGTTGATACACATCCCCCGGTTCCTCACTATAACCGAGGAGGAGGCTGGCGTTTTGGCATCGGCCGCATCAGAAATCTTTGCGCGTACCTGGACACTAGGGGCTTAGGGCATTGCTCTGCCCATTTTCATAAAGACCGAATACCTTAGGGAGTGTTCGGCGTCTCGAGTTAGGCCTTATATGCATCAGCTCCGAATCATGTCTTTGGTCAAATGTTGGGTTTGCCCGGCTCCTGCGTTTTGCTGCCTTACGTTCCGCTCTATTGGCTAACGCGGCACCAAGAGAACTACTGCGATTGTGCCCCGGTTCGTCCAGGTGAGCACCTTAGTAGAGAAAGCCGAAAACTGACTGTCATGATTTAGCGAGAGACAGGTCAACCACCCGATCGACCACCGGAATGTTTAGAATTCCTCCGCTTTAGCGAAGGACCATTTCCCGGTCAAGCACATACGCGCCCGAAATCCGGAGAGCGCAGTACCCCTAGGGGCTATATAGTAGCCCCACCATTGAACTCCTATGGCTAAGTGAAAGTGATAAAGCATCATAGTCCGGTTGCCTAGTTTGCTACGCTATCACCTCCTTCACGGGACCAAGACATTGGATTAAGTGTGAACATGCACTCCTTTTTGCAAACACCCCCGCACTATGTGCGTGGGGGCTGAAGCCGAAGACTGCCATCTTTCAGGTTATATATACATATACGTTAACGGCCGCACAGGAGAAATTTCAACACTTGAACGCACAAGTATAAAAAGCCCTTATTTTATATTTGAAACATGGTTTCACAAATCATAGATGTCATTTGAACATAAAGTCTTTTGAGCACTACGTCTCTATTAAACGAGCGCCCTGCAGGACTTCCTCAAAATAGTGTTCGGCTGGCAATCGGCTTCTGTCCGAGTCTTGGGACGCAACATCGGTGGCCTCCATCTCTGCCCAGTATGTTTTGACACGGGCGAGTGCCATCCGTGCACCCTCTATGCATGCCGACCGCTTCATCGCCTTGATATGCGGCACCGCATCAAGGAACTGCTGCACCAAGCCAAAATAACTCTTCGGCTCGGGCCTTTTCGGCCACAGATGAGCCACAACATCCTTCATGGCAAGTTCGGACAACCTATTCAGCTCAGCCCACTCAGCCAACCGATCGGTTAATGGAAGTGGATGGTCCGGATTATGGAATTGAGACCAAAAAAGCTCTTCCATTCAGTGATCCTTTTGGCCTCGGAAGTGTGCGACTGCGTCCGCCGCACTCGCTGCCAAATTCAGATAAGCATCCTCCACACCCCACAACTGGCCCAACTAAGCATACTTTGGATCCGTGAACTTCCTACGCAGCAGAAAGGGCTTTCCAACCGCAATATCCCCGGCTTGACGTAGCTCCTCCTTTATAGCTCTCATCGCAGAGCAGGCATCCTTGGCTTCGGCGGTGGCCTTCTTCAGGTACTCTTGCTCCGCTCGGCGTTCCCTATTAAGAAGCTCGCAGCGGTCGGTAGCATTCTTCAGCTCCATGGCCATCTTGGCCATTTCCTCCCTGCTTCGGCAGTGAGCAGCCTGTTCGGCTTTTAGCTCTTCGGCCGCCTTCAAGGTAGCCGCATTACTTTTTCTGGCTTGCTCCTTGGTTCGGGAAAGCTCCGCCTGAAGATCCTCCATAGCAGTGGCACCATCTGCATTAAGCATACATGAAGTAAGGCACTGGCGTCAAGCTCCCTTACAAGGTGTCCGCGGAGAAGCCACATACCTTGTGACTCGTCAAGTCGCTTATTGACCAGCGCGATGTCCGCATCCGCAACATCAAGTTGCCGCTTCAGTTCGGCAACTCTGTCAGTCCGGCTGGCCACCGAATGCACCGCCACCTGTATAGGAAGGGCGACATCTTATAACTGAGATTACGATCCTTGGCACGCCGTCACTTTTGACAACGTACCGAGTCTTAGGGGCTACTATCTATAAAGGGCGCATTCTATATGCAAAACTGTTAGAAGGTATATCATTTTTGCGTACCTCAAACCCCGTCAGTAAACTTCTGACGGCTTCAAGCAATCCGCTCTCAGCGGAGGAAATCCTTTCGATCACCGTACCCATTAATGCACGGTGATCTTCTGAGATAGATGCTCGCCCATGCAGATCCTTCAGCTCCTCCGACTGTACACTAGTTGGTGCCGGACCTCCTGGCCCCGCCGAACTCGGGGAAACCCTCCACGACGACACCTCAGGTTCGTCCGCCCCACCTGACGGTGCGGCGGATGGGGGCGTTTCGCTCTCCATCATCTCCGGACAGAGATCCCCCGAAGATGAGCTCTGCTGAGAAGGGCTAAGATCCGAACTACAAGGTAAAAAACTTTGGTTATCTTCAGAAATAAAAACAGGGATGTCCTTTATTACAAAACTCCCCTTTCTACTTATGGCTCGCTGGAGGGCTGATTCCCTTGGGGAAATAGTGCGGCTGGGGCTTCCCCGAGTGCAGGACCCTCTGGTGAAGATTTCTTCCCCCGCTTTGAGGCCTTGGCCTCCGGATCTTCAGAAGCGGTCCTCTTCTCCCCTTGGAGGGGGGTGTCGGTGTCAAAACCGGCGGATCTCGGGTAGGGGGTCCCGAACTGTGCATCTAGGCGGATAGTAACAGGAGACAAGGGACATGATGTTTTTACCCAGGTTCGGGCTCTCTCGATGGAGGTAAAACCCTACTCCTGCTTGATTAATATTGATGATATGGGTAGTACAAGAGTAGATCTACCACGAGATCAAGGAGGCTAAACCCTAGAAGCTAGCCTATGGTATGATTGTTATGTGTCCTACGGACTAAAACCCTCCGGTTTATATAGACACCAGAGAGGGCTAGGTTTACACAGAGTCGGTTACAATGGTAGGAGATCTACATATCCGTATCACCAAGCTTGCCTTCCACGCCAAGGAAAGTCCCATCCGGACACGGGACGAAGTCTTCAATCTTGTATCTTCATAGTCTTGGAGTCCGGCCAATGATGATAGTTCGGCTATCCGGACACCCCCTCGTCCAGGACTCCCTCAGTAGCCCCTGAACCAGGCTTCAATGATGACGAGTCCAGCGCGCATATTGTCTTCGGCATTGCAAGGCGGGTTCCTCCTCTGAATAATTCATAGAAGATTTTGAACACCAGGATAGTATCCTGCTCTGCAAAATAAATTCCACATACTAACCTAGAGAGAATAATATTTACACAAGTTCAATCTGCTGGCGTATTTCGTGGCATGACATCACGCCACGGCCAAGCCTTTATTCGAATTATTTTTATTGCTCCACCTCAGCGTGTTTAGCGAAGCGGTTTCCTTGGCACGTCTTGTCAAAGCAGAGATCGTGTCCCATTATTCCAGGATTCTCAACAATACGGACGTGGGTAACCCAACCGCGCCATTGATCGCGGCGCTTGGGAGATAAGCGAGTTTTACTGGGCTAGTGGGGACGCATAGTTTCGTTCGCTCATATATAGGGGATAAAGATCCACCTTTTCACCTATGCCTTCTTCCTCCTTTGCTTATCCATCTCCGCGCACTCGAGCTCTAGTGCCCAAGTCCGCACATCTCACCTCAACCTTCTCCAACCATGTCCGGAGCGGGAGGCAAGTGGATGGCCTCCTCCATCATGGAGGGGCACATCAAGAAGCTGTGCAAGGCCGGATATTTGTCCAGCGATATCGCGCACCGGCTCCCCGACGAGGGGCAGCTCGTCCCCACCCCCGGGCCCCATGAGAGGGTGGTATTCCTTCCCCATTTCCTCCGCGGACTGGGCTTCCCACTCCACCCCTTTGTCCGAGGGCTCATGTTCTACTATGGCCTGGATTTCCATGATCTGGCCCCGAATTTTATTCTCAACATCTCGGTGTTTATCGTCGTGTGCTAGGCCTTCCTTTGCATCCAGCCCCACTTCGGCTTATGGCTAAAGACCTTCAATGTCAAGCCGAAGGTAGTGGGTGACAGCCAAGCGGAGTGTGGAGGCACCATGGTGGGCAAGATGCCCAATGTCACCTGGCTCGAGGGCGCCTTCGTGGAAACCATCAAAGGGTGGCAACCGGGGTGGTTCTATATCACCAAACCGCGTGACCCTGAATGGGCAGCGGCTCCCGAATTCAGATCTAGCATCCCCACGCGGCTCACCTCCCGGAAAGAGAAGGGCCTGTTGTGGGGTGATTCGGAGGAGCTGACCGGACTCCAATCCTGTCTCCAAACCCTGGTGAACAAAAAGCTCAAGCTTGTCAACGTGGTCCAAGTCATGCTCATCCGCCGGATTCTCCCGTGCTAACAGCGGGATTTCAACCTGTGGGAGTTCGATCCGGCGCAGCACCAGACCTTGAGCAGGCTCTTCGACACTACGTGCGAAGTGGCATGGAGGGTGCTGTTCAAGGGCGCCGAGGCACTCGCATCCGCTATCGAAGATCACGGATTCAGCTCACAGTGTCCGGCTGGAGAGGTAAGCTATATTATCCTTTACGGGACACTTGCTTTCCATAGTTTGACTCTATGTGGGATCTAAACTCCCAATTCCTTTAACAGGCCTGGCAGAAGACGTCCGGATAGGTTAACTGTCCGGCTCCCCTTCTAGAAGACCCAGCGGATGCCCGTTTGACAGGGCTGCTGGTCCCGGCGCCTTATGTGGTGCCGGAGAAGAAGGCCAAGAAGAAGGCCACGGGAACTCGGAGGAGTTCCTGGCGCCAGGTGTTATCGGACTCATCGTCCGACGACTCCGAGGCGGACTCCTCCCACGAAGATGGGGAGGAGAAGAAAGAGGCCTCTCCCCCAGCGGGGGGAGAGACGAAGAAGAAGGCTTCCCCAACAGGGGAGGCCGAAGGGTCCAAGAAAGGAAGGACCCTTCCCCTGGACTGTTCCACCAATGCCGACGACGGCGACGAGGAGTGGCCCTCGAGGGCCAAGCCCCTGGCGAAATCGTAAGTGTCCGGACTCCTAAATAACTCATAATTTTCCTTTTTGTTGCATAGTGTCTTCTAACGCCGCATACAACTCTATAGTCCGCAAAAGAATGATCTCCCCGCTTCGTCGAGCGGGTCCTTGGGTTCGTCGGATGTGAATAGTGCTTCACTTCCGACCGCCTCCTCCCCTCGTGACACAGACGACGCCATGGTAGGGTCCCAGAAGGGGACCTGCCAGGAGGAGGAGGTCCCTGAGGTGCCGCAGGGCAGCCTCCCGGACTTCGGACCGGACTCCGCACCAGAACCTTCAGTGGTTCCGGAGTCCAGCGGGCGGCCCCTTCGTGAGAAGGGCAAGACAGCGACGCCGGCGGCCTCCGTCCAACTGGAGGCACCGGGTAATTTGCTGGAGGCGCTCGACGGTGCTTCCATCGACGAGGAACACCACACTGTCATGAGTGCGGTGATTCAAAAAGTTCAGTCCGCTAAGAGCGGGCTGACCGAAGCCTGCACCAGCCTTCTAACAGGCTTTGAGGTAAGGGTTTCAAGATATGTAAAAATAGTACCGCATAGACAGTAGCCCCTGATGCTCGGTTCGATGTTCAGAAAGAAAAGCCGAACTGAGGATCTAAAAAGATATACGCAGGAGTCTAACACAAATATGTCAATATGGGGATGCAAGCTGCACTGCTGACCTATGCCGCACTGACTGCGGAGGTCGGTGCTTTGAAGGAAAGTCTCGAGCGGTCCGAGAGGGAGCTCGGCCGTGCCAAGAAGCAGCTTGAGGACAAGGAAGGTAAGTAGCACCTTATTAAAGTTGTACCTCATAAAAAAGGATTTGGATGCAAAAAATGACAGGGATAACGTGGGTATTGCAGGGGCCACAAACGAGGTGGCGACCCTGAAGGAGGCGGTGTCCACGGCCGAGCGCAATGCGGCCGCGGAACACACAGAGCGAGGGAAGTAGGAGGCGCGGGTGGCGGAGGTGCGGCAAGAGCTCCAGGTTCTCATGGAAAAACATGAGATTTTGGAGCGTGACTCGAAGACTAGAGAGTCCGAGCTGGCATCCGCTCTTGAGAGTGCCAAAGCCGCTAAGGCCGAAGCGCAAAAGGCCCTCCAGGAACTCGAGGCGGTGAAGAAGATAGCGGCGGGTAAGGCATTCTTCATGCAAAGCAAGCATGTAAAAGTGAATTACCTGTTACTTACCCGAATTCGGAGCTCTCTAGGAGCGTTCACAGATTTGCCCTGCAGCGTGTCCGATGCTGCCACATTGTACAGAGCCGAGGAGGGGAGCTCGACAGAGAAGGTGTTTAGTATGCTGAGGCCGGACATCCGGTGCCCCTGAGAGACCAGCTGAAGCAGCTGGTCGAGCTCCACAAGGTGGCCGAATAGGCCATGAAGGGCCTCATAGTTCGGCTATGGCCCAAGGAAGCCATGCCTGGGAGCTACTTCCGTCTGGTGCGGCGGCTGGTGGATGCCTATCCATGGGTTGACGTCATCAAGCACTCCACCTGTATTGAAGGTGCCCGTCGGGCCCTTGCCCGCGCTAAGGTGCACTGGGGCAAGATGGACGCCGAGAAGCTTGTGACAGACGCGCCACCACCGGGCAAGGGGTATCGTGCGCCCGAGATGTATTACAAGGGTGTCCTGAAGGGTGCCCGCATTATTGCGGGTGAGTGCTCCAAAGATGTAATCTTTGATTAGACTAGCGTTTTGTTATCCTGTGCGCTGAAAACTTTGTTCATATGCGCTAAGCAACGCTTGTTAATTTAAAATATTACCTTCTGTGCGGCCGTTTATTAAATCTGAGAGATGGCAAGTCGTTGGCTTCAGCCCCCGTGCCACGAGTGCTGGGGTGTTCGGGATAAACTTGAGCGCTCTTGTTCCCATTTTTGTGTCCTTCTAGGGAGGCGCTCAACACAACGAACGAGGCAACCGGACTTATAATGCTTGAACACTCTCACTTAGCCATAGAATTCTATAATTTTAAATTTTGGCGAAGCCCCTAGTATTCGGAAGGCCGAATTCGGGGTGCTATCCATGCCTGGGCCGGACAAAGCCGGTTCCTCGCTCTAAGTGGCATAAGTCTTTAGGGACTCGAAAAAACCTCTCGAACAGTGACCGGCTCTCGCCCCATCATGACGGTCAGTTTTAGCTTTCTCCACTGAGGTGCTCGCCCAGCTCAACTGGGGCACAATCGCAGTGGTTCTCCCAGCGCTACCTTAGCCGATATAACGGAACGTAAGGTACCAAAACATGGGAGCCGGGCAAACCCAACTATTGACCCAAGACATGATTCGGAGCCGATGCATATAATGCTATAGTTCGGGGTGCCGCACTTGTGAAAGTGTTCGGGCTTACCACACCATAGTTTGGGGAACTTAAGCCCCTGGTGTACTTAGCCGTACCAAAGCGTACGGATGCAACATGTCATAAGCGAACATATAAAAAGGAATGCAATGATAGGCAAAAAGCGATGTATTTTTTATTCAAAAGATACTGCAATAAAGGCCGAATGATACAAATAGTGCGATAAGCAAGGGGTGGGACTATTTAACATGTCCCCCTACAGGGGTAGGCTGCGGAATGGTATGTAAAACAGGTATAATGCTCGTAATGGAGACCACCTGGATACTCGTCGTAGCTTTTCTGCTTCCCTGGCTGTTGCATCATTAGTTCGGCAGATCCACTGCCGGACAGGGCTTCTGAAAAACGGAGTCCTGAGAATAAGAGAGAAAAAAAAATGACCAATTTGGGAGCCCCTGGTGTGGTTGATCCGCACTCTGGGCCTCCCGTGGTCGTGCCCCTCCCCCTATGCCATGGTATCTCCAGAGCGTAATGATGTACGCGTGGCACTGATCTCGCGATGTCGCGAGGGCTGGGGTTGGGGCCGCATTGCTACGCGTGCTCGGAACGTGCCAGGTGGTCTTGTGGTAGGTTACTCCGGGCGCGCTTTACGGTGTGCGGTCGCTTAACGGCCGGACTCGAGAATTGCCTTAAGAGGCTGCTCTGCACTTCCGCCGCGAGAGCCGTTGTATGCTCCTCCGTGCGGAGAGAGCGTTCGGTGTTTCCGTTGACCGTGATGACCCCTCGAGGGCCTGGCATCTTGAGCTTGAGGTATGCGTAGTGCGGCACCGCATTGAACTTTGCAAATTCGGTCCGTCCGAGCAGTGCATGATAGCCGCTGCGGAACGGGACTATGTTGAAGATTAACTCCTCGCTTCGGAAGTTATCCGGGGATCCGAAGACCACTTCAAGTGTGACTGAGCCAGTGTAGTTGGCCTCTACACCTGGCATGACGCCTTTGAAGGTCGTTTTTGTGGGTTTAATCCTTGAGGGGTCTATGCCCATCTTGCGCACTGTATCCTGATAAAGCAGGTTCAGGCTGCTGCCGCCGTCCATCAGGACTCTAGTGAGGTGGAATCCGTTGATGATTGGGTCTAAAACCAATACGACGAATCCGCCGTGGCGGATACTGGTGGGGTGGTTCCTTCGATCAAAAGTGATCGGGTAGGAGGACCACGGATTGAACTTTGGGGCGACTGGCTCCATCGTGTATACGTCCCTGAGTGCACGCTTCCGCTCCCTTTTGGGTATGTGGGTTGCGTATATCATGTTCACCGTCCGCACTTGTGGGGGGAATCCCTTCTGTCCTCTATTATTCGGCGGCCGTGTCTCATCCTCGTCGTCGCTATGCAGCCCCTTGTCATTGCCTTCGGCGATTAACTTGCCTGCCTGCTAGAACAACCAACAGTCTCTGTTGGTGTGATTAGCTGGCTTTTCGGGGGTGCCGTGTATCTGGCACGAGCGATCGAGTATCCGGTCCAAATTGGACGGGCCTGGAGTAGTTCTTTTGAATGGCTTTTTCCACTGACCGGGTTTAGAGCCTCTGAATCCGGCGTTGACTGCCGTATCTTCAGTATTATCGCTGTTAATGCGGCGTTTGTGCTTATTCGACGCGACCTTCCATTGCTGTCTTTGGTATCTGAACTACCAGAGTTTTTGGTTAGGTTGTTACTGCGGGCTAGCCAGCTGTCTTCTCCCGCACAAAAGCGGGTCATGAGTGATGTGAGGGCTGCCATTGATTTCGGCTTTTCCTGTCCTAGGTGCCGGGCCAGACATTCGTTGCAGATGTTGTGTTTGAAGGCTGCAAGGGCCTCTGCATCCGGACAGTCGATGATTTGATTTTTCTTGGTTAAGAACCGAGTCCAGAATTGTCTGGCCGATTCATCTGGCTGCTGAATTATGTGGCTTAGGTCATCGGCGTCTGGTGGTCGCACATATGTGCCCTGGAAGTTATCAAGGAATGCGGCTTCCAGGTCCTCCCAACACCCAATTGATTCTGCTGGCAAGCTATTGAGCCAATGTCGAGCTGGTCCTTTAAGCTTGAGTGGGAGGTATTTGATGGCGTGAAGATCATCACCGCGGGCCATGTGGATATGAAGTCGATAGTCTTCGATCCAAACCGCGGGGTCTGTTGTGCCATCGTAGGATTCAATGTTCACGGGTTTGAACCCTTCAGGGATTTGATGATCCATTACTTCATCTGTGAAGCATAGTGGGTGTGCGGCGCCTCTGTATTGGGCTATATCACGACGTAGCTCAAGCGAGCTTTGTCTACTGTGTGCGGCCCGGCTGGAATTGCTGTCTCTGGCGCGACGGTTGTCGTCGCGTATCGTGGGGCGCCCACGCGATCTGTAGATCGATCTTGATTGTCTTGCCTTATCCTCCAATATTTCTCGCAAGTCCGGCGCATTCCCCCGTGGCTTTGTACTTTTCGAGCGATGTCGGGGTGCGGCTTTAGTGGAGGGCCTAGAGGCCTCTCTGTCGCGGCCACGAGGTGGCCGGTCGGCCGTATTGTGCGCTGGTGATGTAGGTTTATATGCTTCCTCCTCTAATCGGGGCAGCAGCTTGCGTTTTGGGAAGCTTTTGGAGGGGCGTTCGAGTTCGTACTCTTCGGCTGCGAGGACTTCAGTCCATCTGTTGGCTAGCAAATCTTGATCAGCTCTAAGTTGTTGCTGCTTTTTCTTGAGGCTACTTGCCATGGACATAAGCCTGCGTTTGAAACGCTCTTGTTCGACGGGATCCTCAGGCACGACAAATTCGTGGTCGTCGAGGCTTGCCTCATCTCCGGAGGGAGGCATGTAATTATCGTCCTCTACCTCTTCGTCTGCCGCTCTCTCGTGAGGGCTGGCTTCTCCGTCCTCCTGTGCTGAATCTTGCTGGAGGGGGTTGTCTTCGGCACAATCCGGGGTGTTATTGTCTCCAATGCCGGAATCTCCATTCTTGCTATGGCGGGATTTGGAGCGGCACTGCTGACGCCGGCGTTTAGGCTGCTTTTTGGAGGGGTCATCCTCCACTGTTCCATCACCATTCCCATCCTTTGGGATGTCCACCATGTATATGTTGTATGACGAGGTGGCTTTCCAGTGCCCAGTAGGCGCTAGTTCTTGGTCGTCTCCGGCATCGTCATCCATACCGTCGATGTCTTCGGAGTCGAAGTCTAGCATGTCGGTTAAGTCATCGACAGTGGCTACGAAGTGGGTGGTGGGTGGGCTTTGAATTTCTTCATCGTCCGCATCCCAACCGTCCTGGCCATAATCCGGCCAAGGCTCTCCTGACAAAGAGAGACACTTTAGCGAATTCAGGATGTCGTCGAAAGGCGAGTGCTGAAAGATGTCCGTAGCGGTGAACTCCATGATTGGCGCCCACTCGGATTCGATTGGCAGGGGCACGGAAGGTTCGGGGTCCGGAGAGGAGTCCGGCACCTTGGGGTCACAAGCTTCATGAGGGATAGGGTCGGTATTCAGCTCTATCGCCGTAGAGGTAGCAGCCCCCGAGGCGGTGTCCAACCACCCATCCTCGATTGGCGTCGTCGGCTCCGAACCAAGGGTCGGAGCGGACTCTTGTGCGGCCTCCAGGGCACTGTCTGGCAGCAGGGCTAAATCATGCCGACCGGGACAGTGCGGCGCGCCTGGCTGTGGCTCGAATCCATCGAAGATCAAGTCTCTGCGGATGTCGGCCATGTAGTTCAAACTTCTGAATCTGACTTGATGGCCAGGGGCGTAGCTTTCGATCTGCTCCAGATGGCCAAGTGAATTGGCCCGCAGTGTGAAGCCGCCGAATACGAAGATCTGTCCGGGGAGAAAAGTCTCACCCTGGACCACGTTGTTGTTGATGATCGAAGGAGCCATCGGGCCTATAGGTGACGACACAGAGGAACTCTCAATGAAAGCACCAATGTCGGTGTCAAAACCGGCGGATCTCGGGTAGGGGGTCCCGAACTGTGCGTCTAGGCGGATGGTAACAGGAGACAAGGGACACGATGTTTTTACCCAGGTTCGGGCCCTGTCGATGGAGGTAAAACCCTACTCCTTCTTGATTAATATTGATGATATGGGTAGTACAAGAGTAGATCTACCACGAGATCAAGGAGGCTAAACCCTAGAAGCTAGCCTATGGTATGATTGTTATGTGTCCTACGGACTAAAACCCTCCGGTTTATATAGACACCGGAGAGGGCTAGGGTTACACAGTCGGTTACAATGGTAGGAGATCTACATATCCGTATCGCCAAGCTTGCCTTCCACGCCAAGGAAAGTCCCATCCGGACACGGGACGAAGTCTTCAATCTTGTATCTTCATAGTCTTGGAGTCCGGCCAATGATGATAGTTCGGCTATCCGGACACCCCCTAGTCCAGGACTCCCTCAGGGGTGATTCCCGATCCCCCCCTTCCTTAAAAGCCTCCTTAGCAGAGGCGGTAGCTTTCCTGTTCCCCCCTTCGCCCTCTTCCAAAGGTGCAACCTCCAGCATCCTGGTTAACACGGGATCCGGCGTGGTCTCAGGGAGGGGGGCCGAACACCGTATCAGTTTTGCTTTTGCTATCCACTCCTGTTCAAGGGATAGCTGGTTAAAGGGCAAGTTTATGATAAGTGTATGGATAGTGTGTCCGGCCACAGGACTACTTACTTGAGTATCCGGGCGATTGCAGCTCAGGCCTGCGTCCTCAGTCGAGTCCGGACACATCTCTTGTGATCCGAAGAACAGTTTATACATCTCCACGGGCGTCGCACCCATGAAGTGTTGGAGATCTCGCGGTCCCTCCGGATTGAATTCCCACAGGTGGAGGGGGCAACGTTTGCAGGGCAGAAGCGTCGAATCAGCAGGACCTGCGCCACTACGACCAGATTGATCTCCCTCTCTTGGAGGTCTCGAATACGGCCCTGCAATAATGGCACGTCCTTGGACGGCCCCCAGTCAAGCCCTTTGTTGACCCATGACTCCAGCCGTTGTGGAGGGCCCGAGCGAAAGGCGGGCGGCGCCACCCATTTGGTGCCCCTGGGAGCGGTGATGTAGAACCACTCCTGTTGCCACAAACCGAGCTCCTTTTGAAAAAAGCCCTCGGGCCATGGAGCGTCAGCTCTCTTGCTTATAACTGCCCCTCCGCACTCTGCCTGCCACTCCTCGATCATCTTCGGCTCCATGTTGAAGGTCCTGAGCCACAATCCGAAGTGAGGAGTGGCATTGAGGAAGGCTTCGCATACGACAATGAATGATGAGATGTGGAGGATGGACTCTGGATCCAAGTCATGGAATTCCAGCCCATAATAAAACAGGAGCCCCCTTACGAAGGGGTCCATCGGGAAGCCAAAACCCCGACGGAAGTGAGACACGAACACCACACTCTCACCAGGATCGGCAGTGGGGATGACTTGCCCTTGGACGGGCAGCCTATGCGAAATCTCACTGGTTAGATACCTGGCGTCTCTCAGCTTTAACACGTCTTCCTCCATGGCGGAAGAGGGCATCCACCGGCCATGTAGGTCAGAGCTGGACATTGTCGAGTGCCCGAAGCGCCTGAATCTGGAGCCTTGGGTGTTGGAGCTCGGGGCGAGGGGCGGATTCGATTGAAGATTGAAGAAAAGGAACAGGCCTTGGTCTCGTTATAAAGGGGCTGAATACCAAGAGCCGTCTCAGTAACCGTTTGGGACTCGCCTTCGATGGAGGGGGCGTGCCAATGGGCGCGGTTGGGTTACCCACATCCGTATTGATGAGAATCCCGGAATAAGGGGACACGATCTCTGTTGTGACAAGATGTGCCAAGGAAACCGCTTCGCTAAACGCGCTGAGGTGGAACAATAAAAACGATTCGAGTAAAGGCTTGGCCATGGTGTGACATCATGACACGAAATACGTCAGCAGATTGAACTTGTGTAAATATTATTCTCTCTACGGTGGTATGTGGAATTTATTTTGCAGAGCCGGACACTATCCTGGTGTTCAAAATCTTTTATGAATTATTCGGAGGAGGAACCCGCCTTGCAATGCCGAAGACAATATGCGCGCCGGACTCGTCGTCATTGAAGCCTGGTTCAGGGGCTACTGAGGGAGTCCTGGACTAGGGGGTGTCTGGATAGCCGAACTATCATCATTGGCCGGACTCCAAGACTATGAAGATACAAGATTGAAGACTTCGTCCCATGTCCGGATGGGACTTTCCTTGGCGTGGAAGGCAAGCTTGGCAATACGGATATGTAGATCTCCTACCATTGTAACCGACTCTGTGTAACCCTAGCCCTCTCCCGTGTTTATATAAATCGGAGGGTTTTAGTTCATAGGACGAACAACAATCATACCATAGGCTAGCTTCTAGGGTTTAGCCTCCTTGATCTCATGGTAGATCTACTCTTGTACTACCCATATCATCAATATCAATCAAGCAGGAGTAGGGTTTTACCTCCATCGAGAGGGCCCGAACCTGGGTAAAAACATTGTGTCCCTTGTCTCCTGTTACCATCCGCCTAGACGCACAGTTTGGGACCCCCTACCGGAGATCCGCCGGTTTTGACACCGACAACGCCCCTGGCCATCAGGTGAGGTTTGGAAGCCTGAACTACACTGCCGACATCAGCGGAGACTTGATCTTCGATGGACTCAAGCCCATGATAGGTGCGCCGTACAGTCACGATGAGCATAACTTAGATTTGCCATCGGACGGTGTTTAGGAGAACGCGCCTGTAGCTGCCCTGGTCTTAGATCCGGAGCAGACCGTGCCATCCGAAGACGGGTGGATAGACCCCACCACGGAGGCCGCACACGCATCGGCGATAGAGCGGAACACAGACTTCGCCTCCAATGAGGTCTGTGTCATCGGATCCTCGGACTCGTCTCCAGCCATAGGCTCCGAATCGCGTACATCCGCACCCATCGAACTTAATTGGGCAACGATGATGGAGTTTACCTCCGCGGATATCTTTCAGCACTCGCCCTTGGGAGATGTGCTAAACTCATTAAAATATCTCTCCCTTTCAGGAGACTCTTGGCCGAACTATGTCTGGCCTGAGTGGGAAGCGAACGACAAGGAAATTCGTTACCCACCCACCACCCACTTAATAGCCACTATCGACGACTCAACTAACATGCTTGATTTCGACTATGAAGACATCGACGGTATGAATGACGGTGCCGGAGAAGAACGGGAACCACCGCCCACATGGCGCTGGACAGCCACCTCATCATATGATATATACATGGTGGACACACCTAAAGAAAACAATGGCGAGGAACGGAAGGATGCAACGGAGGATAATCCTCTTGAGAAGCAACCAAAGCACCGACGTTGGCCGCTCTAAATCCCACCACAGCAAAAACAGCGATAACGGCACAAGAGTAATACCCTGGTCAACTCCAAAGGTAACGACGACCCCATGGACCCAGCGATGGAGAAGGATGAGCCAGGGGATGGCAAACATAGCCCGAGGCCACTGTCCGATCATAGCGATGGCGAAGATAAAACTCATAAACCGGTCTTCGGACAGGAGAACAGTCTGGGCGACGATGCACTCATCATCCCAGAAAAGCATTTGGAACAAGAAAACCTCCACAAAAGGCTTATCGCCACCGCGAGAAGCTTGAAGAAGCAGAAGCAAAGGTTTAAGGCCATGTAGGATACACTCAACCACAGATGGAACAAAGTGCTCGACACTCATGAAAAATACGGTGGCGATCGCCACACAAAGTGCTACCCAAAGCGCAAGCTACTCCCCGAATTCAATGACGAGGTTATAGAGCCCATCCCGCCAAAAATAATACGGCCGATCTACCGGACCGACCACCCCGTGGCCGAGATAGAGCGGCTAATGACGCTGCACACAAGTCAGCGCACGATCTACGTGAGCACCTGGACAAAAGAGCCGGTATGGCCAGGTCCATCTATGGATCTAGGAATCATGCTCCGGCATAGGATCACGGCCACCAAAATGACTATACTGATCGAATACCAGCTCGGAATCAACACCGAACACCACAACCGCCGGAAGCATGCCATGACACATCCAAATACAGGGGTGCCGCGCACCCCCTGTGCTTCACCGATGAGGTGCTGGATCATGAATTTCCAAAGAGATTCAAACCCGTAAACATAGAGGCATACAATGGAACGACAGACCCTGCGGTCTGGATTGAGGACTTTATTCTACACATCCACATGGCTCGCGGAGATGATCTCCACGCCATCAAATACCTACCCCTCAAGTTAGAAGGACCAGCTCGGTACTGGTTGAAAAACCTCCCCGAAAACTCAATTGGAAGTTGAGAGGAACTTCAGGACGCTTTCAGGGCCAATTTTCAAGGGACCTATGTCCGACCTCCGGACGCAGACGATTTAAGTCACATAATCCAACACCCGGTAGAGTCAGCCCGTAAGCTTTGCAACAGATTTCTCACTAAGAAGAACCAAATCGTCAATTGCCCGGATGCTGAAGCCTTAGCGGGATTCAAACACAGTGTCTGGGATGAATGGCTCACCAGACACCTCGGCCAGGAAAAACCGAGGACAACGGCAGCCCTAACAAGCCATATGACCCGCTTCTGCGCGAGCGAGGATAGTTGGTTGGCCCCTAGCGGCACCAGCAACCCAGGCAGATCCGAAATCAGGGACGGCAATGGGAAGCCGCGATGCAATAAAAACAAGCGTCGAAATAATGAAGACAGCCCAGACAACACGGTGTTAAACACCGAATTCAGGGGGTCTCGACCTGGTCAACAGAAAAAGCCATTTAAAGGCAGCAAAGATGGACCGTCCAGCCTAAACGAAATTCTAGACAGATCATGTCAGATTCATGGCACCCCCGAGAAACCTGCGAATCACACCAACAAAGAATGCTAGGTCTTCAAGCAGGCCGGAAAGCTAAACGCCGAACACAAGGGGAGGGAGCCGCCAAGTGAAGACGAGGACAAACCTCGCCAGTCGAACACTGGGGGACAGAAAAAATTTCCTCCAGAAGTCAAGATAGTGAACATGATCTACATCACCACATACCAAAGAGGAAGCGCAAACGCGCACTCCGAGACGTATATGTTGTAGAGCCTGTCGCCCCCAAATTCAACACATGGTCGGCCCAATAATTGACGGATACCATCTGACCCGAGTCCTCATGGACGGCGGCAGTAGTCTTAATCTGATATATCAGGACACTGTCCGCAAAATGGGGATAGACCCATCAAGAATTAGCCAAAGCAGTACTACCTTTAAAGGAGTAATACCAGGCGTAGAGGCCCGCTGTATGGTCTCTCTAACATCAGAGGTTTTATTCAGTTCTCCCGACAACTTTCGAAGTGAAGAACTAATCTTCGACATCGCCCCATTCCGAAGCAGCTATCACGCACTACTCGGAAGAACGGCCTTCGCTCGTTTCAATGCAATACCGCATTACGCTTATCTTAAACTTAAGATGCCCGGTCCACGTGGCGTCATCACAATCAGCGGAAATACAGAGTGTTCCTTGCATGCGGAAGAACATGTGGCAGCTCTAGCAGACGAACCACTGAACCGTCTCTCCAACCCGAATAAATGATCGGTCGTCGAGACCACGGACACGGCTAGACGTGTCCGGCGCACCACTAGTTGTAGCAGCCCAGATAAACCAGAGCTTGGGTCGACGGACATGCCCCCATATGTGGTGCTAGGGGCTGCCCGCATGTAAAAGGGTCCATAGTTCAGCTCGACCCTATTAATACACAATAGATTGAATTCTCATGGTTCATTAAGAATAACCAACTTTTCGCACGGTCACACCGGATTCTTTCACCTAGGTTTTTCCTTTTTTTTAGATGACCATCGTGCGACACCCTTCCAGGATACGGCACAACGGAGACAAAGGCGCAGATGTGCAGTAGGGCCCCGTTCAAACGTTTCTTTTTAGATTAAGACCCTGTGTAAACCTTTTTTATTGTCTCTTGTTGCCTCACACCCTCCGGGCACTTAAAACGACCAAGAGGGATACTGGCGTTATTGGCAAGCTCTTTCGTCATGCCAGATTAATGCATGTACCTGGAAATTTAGGGATCATTATCGAGGGAGGTACTCGGCCCAGTATATGTTGTAAAGTCCGAATACCTTAGGGAGTATTCGGCGTCGTGAGTTTGACCTTATATGCATCAGCTCTGAATCATGTCTTTGGTCAATAGTTGGGTTTGCCCGGCTCCCATGTTTTGCTACCTTACGTTCCGCTCTATTGGCTAAGGTGGCACCGGGAGAACTACTGCGATTGTGCCCTGGTTCATCTGGATGAGTATCTCAGTAGAGAAAGACGAAAACTAACTGTCATGATAAAGCAAGAGACTGGTCAACCACTCGATGAATCAGCGGAATCTTCGTGATTCCTCTGCATTAATTAAAGACCGTTTTCCCGGTCACGTATGTACGCTCATCATATTCGGATGAACACGGACGTACCAGGGGCTATATAGTAGCCCCACCATCAAACTCCTATGGCTAAGTTAAAGTGTTAAAGCTATATAGTCCGATTGCCTTGTTCGCTGTGCTATCACCTCCTTAATGGACCAAGACGTTGGATCAACTGTGATTACGCGCTTTACCGAACACCCCCGCATTATATGTGTGAGGGCTAAAGCCGATGACTGCAAACTTTCAGGTTATATACATACATACATAAATGTCGCACAGGAGGCACTACAATACTTTATGGGCAAAAGTATAAATATAGCCATTATTATCAAAAAAGCATTGTTTTTACAATCAAGATACATGTCACTAAAACATGGTATTCTTGGAGCACTAAGCCTCTATTAAACGGGCACCTTCTAGGGCTTCTTCAAAATAGTGCTCGAGCGAGTCCTGACCCCCGGGCGGACCCCCTTTTGCAATAGCGGTGGCCTCCATCTTCGCCCAGTATGTCTTAACACGGGCAAGAGCCATCCGCGCACCCTCTATGCACACCGACCTCTTGACAGCATTGATATGCGGCACAGCACGGAGAAATTGTTGCACCAAACCAAAATAACTACCCGGGCTCGGTTCCTTCGGCCACAGATGATCCACGACATCCTTCATGGCAAACCCGGACAACCTATGGAGCTCGGGCCACTCAGCCATTTCCTAATTCAACAGCAGCAGACACTTTGGAGCGCTGAACTGCGACCAGAACAATCTTTCCACCTCATGATCTTTTTGATCTTTGAAATACTTAGTCGCATCAGCAGCACTCTTCGCTAAATCCAAGTATGCGTCTGTAGAACTCCACAATTGATCAAGAGGGGCATACTTCAGATCGCCGAACTTCGTTCGCAATAAAAAGGGCTTCCTGGACGCGATATCTCCAGCTTGACGAAGCGCCTCCCGTGCCGCTCCGAGTTCAGAGTGAGTTTCCTTGGCTGCTTCCAAGGCCTTCTTCAGGTCAGCCATTTTTGCTTGGCTTTCCCTCTCGAGGAGCTCATATTGGCTGGTGGCATTTTGCAGCTCAAGAGCCATGTTGGCTATGTTATCTTCGCTCTGGTGATGAGCAGCCTGTTCGGCTTTTAACTCTTCGGCTGCCTTCAGGGCGGCCGCATCACTTCTCCTGGCTTGCTCCTTTGCCCGGGCAAGTTCTGCCCGAAGGTCTCCACGGTGGCAGCTCCATCTGCAGTAAAAGCATGTTATAAATACTAGAATCATGCTCTTCTTAATATTTGCTGACCGCTCGAATATACAAAACATGTGCCTCGTCAAGCCGCTTGTTAACAAGCGTGATGTCCGCATCCGCCACGTCAAGTTGCCGCCTCAGTTTAGTAAATTCAGCAGTTCGGTCAGCCGCCGGATCTGCAGCCGCCTGCACACGTAAGCAACGCTATCACTACCTGAGACTATGATCCTCTACTCGCCTTGTCTGGATGGTAACCAAAGTCTTAGGGGCTACTATCTATACAAAGCACACCTTGCGTGTGAGGTACAGTCAAAAATATGTATATTACTTTGCGTACCTTAAAGCCTCTTAGCAGGCTCGTAAAAGCTTCATTCAACCCACTTTTTGTGGATGAAATCCTCTCAACCACCGTACCCATTAAGGTACGATGTGCCTCTAAGAGAGTCGCTTTCTCCAGAAGACCCATCAATGTGTCCGGTTGTACACCAGACAATCTCGGGTTTTTTCTGTTGGTCTCCTTAGGAGCTGAGAACTCCGGACTTCGGGCGGCCGAAGAGTTACCTTCTGGCCTTTGCGGATCTGGAGAAATCCTCCGCGATGACACTTTAGGGTTGTCCGTCTCATGAGGCGGGGAAGAAGGAGGAGGCGTTTCGCTTTCCATCTTCTCCGGAAGAAGATCCCCCGAAGATGAACATTGTGGAGAAGGGCTATGAGCCGGACTGCAAAACATATGTCTCGGTTGTTATTCTTAGGAAAAGAGCGGGGCATGCTTACTAAAGTGCCTTTGTTCACTTACGGCTCGGTTGACGGCTGGCCGCCTTGTGGGCGTTGTGCGCTAAGGATGCCCTCTGGGGCAGGGCCCCCTGGTGAAGGTTTCTTCCCTTGTTTGGAATCCTCTGTTTCCAAGTCTTTAGGGGCGGTCCTTTTCCTCCCTTGGGGAGAGGGGATTCTAGATCCACCTCCCCGATCATCCTCCAACGCGAAGGCACTAATTCCCCCGGGACGGATGTGTAACGTATGAAGCCTGCTTTTGGCTTCTCTATTCCTCCCCTCATCTTCCCCTGACGGCACTTGATAAGGTGCGCAAGCCAGCATCCTGGTTAGTACAGGATCCGGCGAGCCTTCGAGAAGAGGGGCCAAACACCTGATCCTCTCCGCCTTTCTTATCTTGTCCTGGCCGAGGGCAATTTTTCAGAATAATGTTGTGACAAATATAATGGCAGCATGTTCGATCGCGAAGTTACTTACTTGGGTATCTGGATGGTTGCAGTTGAGACCCGCATCCTCGGTGGTGTCCAGACACTTTATTCGTGATTCGAAGAATAATCGATACATCCCTTCGAGTGTCACGCTAAAGAAGTGTTGAATGGTTCGCGGTCCTTCCGGATTGAACTCCCACATACGAAGAGATCGACGTTGGCATGGCAGGACCCAACGAACTAGCATTACTTGAATTACTTTGATGAAACTGATATCCCTCTTGAGGAGATCTTGGATGCGGCTTTGCAATGTCAGCACGTCATTAACTAGCCCCCAGTCCAGCCCTTTGTTGACCCATGATGCCAGTTGGGGCGGAGGGGCAGAGCGGAAGACCAGGGCGGCTGCCCGCTTTGTCCCCCGGGGTGCTGTGATGTAAAACCACTCCCGTTGCCATAGGTCGGACACCTCCGGGAAGGAACCCTTTGGCCATAGGGCGTCGGCACCTTTGCTTATTATAGCACCTCCGCACTCCACGTGCCGCCCGTCGATCATCTTCGGTTAACATTGAAGGTCTTGAGCGATAAGCCGAAGTGTGGGGTAATGCGGAGGAAGGCCTCACACACGACGATAAACAACGAGATGTGAAGGATGGAATCTGGAGCTAGATCATGGAAATCTAGCCCGTAATAGAACACGAGCACTCTAACAAAGGGATCAAGACTAAAGCCCAGTCCTCGGAGGAAGTGGGAAACGAATACAACACTCTCGTTGGGTTTGGGAGTGGGGATGACCTGCCCTTGAGCAGGTAGCCTGTGAAGGGTTTCAGCGGTCAGATACCTAGCCTCCCTAAGCTTCTTGATGTCCTCCTCTGTGATGAAAGAGGCCATCCACTGGCCTTGAAGGTTGGATCCGGACATGGTTGCAGGTCCGGAGCGCTTAGACTAAACCTTGGGTGTTGGAACTCGAGGTAGGGGAAGGGAAGGATCGGGCGTGGAAAGAAAAGGACAGGTCTTGACCTCTTTATAAAGAGGGTGAATATCAAGTGTCCTCCGTGTGGCCGTTTGGAACTTGCCTAAAACCGAGGAGTCAAACTAACGGCTCGGTTGGGTTACCCACGCCCCTATTGATGAGAATCTCGTGATAAGGGGAACATGATCTCTGCTTTGAGAAGACGTGCCAATAAAACCGCCTCGCAAGACATGCAGCAACAGGTTGGGAAAAACAGTTTGTATAATGACCGGGCCATGGCGTGATGTCACACTATGAAAAGTTGTCAGCAGTTTAGATTTGTGGAAAATTGTGCTCTCACGGTGGTACGTGGAATTTGTTTTGGAGAGCCGGACACGCTTCATGTGTTCGAAAATCTACCTTGGAGTATTCGGAGAAGGAACCCGCCTTGCAATGCCGAAGACAATCTACACGCCAGACTCATCGTCATTGAAGCCTGGTTCAGGGGCTACTGAGGGAGTCCTGGATTAGGGGGTCCTCGAACAGCCGAACTAACTTATGTCGGGCTGTTGGACTATGAAGATACAAGATTGAAGACTTCGTCCCGTGTCCAGGTGGGACTCTCCTTTGCGTGGAAGGCAATCTTGGCAATTCGAATATGTAGATTTCCTTCTCTATAATGGACTCTGTGTAACCCTAGCCCCCTCCTTGTCTATATAAACCGGAGGGTTTAGTCCGTAGGAGGAAGAACAATCATAATCATAGGCTAGCTTCTAGGGTTTAGCCTCTACGATCTCGTGGTAGATAAACTCTTGTAATACTCATATCATAAAGATCAATCAAGCAGGAAGTAGGGTATTTCCTCCATAGAGAGGGCCCAAACCTGGGTGAACATTGTGTCCCCCGCCTCCTGTTACCATTAGCCTTAGACGCACAGTTCAGGACCCCCTACCCTAGATCCGCCAGTTTTGACACCGACAGTCTGCCCTAGGGCCCCTGGCGAAAGACGAAGGCACTGAGGACCTCATGAGGTGGCGTGTGCAAGGCGAGTCGCGAGCCAGAGCTCGGTCCTCGGGTTTGTCAGTGTTGCAGGGACGGACCCGAGCACAAGCGCCATGCTGACGTGAGTAGCCATGCAGCGAGGCGAGCGAGGGACAAGCCAGCAAATGTAGGGAGACCGCGAGGCGGTTAAGACTTGAGGCCGCAGAGTGACGATCATAGATAAGCTCA
Organism: Triticum aestivum; assembly: GCF_018294505.1. Lineage (NCBI taxonomy): Eukaryota > Viridiplantae > Streptophyta > Magnoliopsida > Poales > Poaceae > Triticum > Triticum aestivum. Next base: position 342,845,906 of record NC_057810.1, read on the forward strand.
TAGAAGATGGTTAGACAATCCTGGTGAATGCAAAATGATACACGCCGCAGGGACGGACCCACATGGCTTGGGGATGATGCAGCCCATGGGGCGCCCCCAAACTAAACGAACTAGAGAGATGTCACCTGGTACCATCACTGAAGAGATGTCGGGGTAGCAGAAGACGCGCGCTACTGGAGTCATTCCTCACGAGACGCCTTGGCCCCGAGCCTCGAGAGGCCCAGGGGGCCTGGGAGGCTCCCAAGGATGCACCTCCATCTCTGCCAGGTTCGCCTGGTGCATGGCCTTGCGAGCCGCCAGGGCATCCCTTGTGCAGCGCTGGAACGCCACAGTTGCGCCTGGTAGGCGGAAAGGCATGCGGACGTAGCTATGGGGTGGACCCTCGCATCGGCCGACACGAGATGGCTAGAAGACCTGCTGAGATGCAGCACTGTTGAGCCCTGGGATGTCGATGCAGACATGGAACTCCTTACCCTCACCATGGCAGTGAGCCGCACCTCACGGTAGGTGGCGATCGCCTTGCAGAACCCTTGCCTCTTGAATTTCCTCGATTGCCTTGCTGATGAACTCCTAAATGCCTGGCTCCTTACGACTGATGCCTTCTCCTGGGAAGCGTGCACTAAAGCGCGCCTCCACATGGTGCCCGAGCGCCTCCCGCGTGACTCTGGCTAGGTCTGAGGCCCTCCCGTGGAGAGCCCCCGAGCCCAACCTGAGAGGGGAGTCAGGCACGCCTTCCTATGCGATAGGTGAAGGCGCCCCATCTGGGGATGAAAGGCTCAGCGCAGCGTCCTCGGGCGATGCTTCCTCGTGAGATCCCTGACCCAGCTGCAGCTTCTTCGTCTTGGGGGCGACCTCAGGAGGGAAGGCACCACCCTCATCTTCAAGGTTCTCGACTGCTGCAGCCTGCTAGGCGCGCTCGAGGGAGCACATCGCGTCCTTTTCCTGGCATGCGGCTGTGATGACGCCGCCGTTTCCTGGCATCTTGAGGACGTTGTAGCCGTGGTGTGTCGCTGCCATGAACTTGGCCAGTGCTAGGTACCCTAGGATGGCGTTGTACGGCAGGCGAATGTCAGTGACGTCAAAGTCGATGAGCTCGGTGTAGTAGTTGTTGCGTTCGCGGAAGGTGACGGGGAGGCGGACCTGTCCTATCGGGTGTGTGGAACCATCGGTCACTCCTAAGAATGGCTTGGTTGGCTGAAGCTGGTAGTACGGCACTTGGAGCATGTCGAACGTTTGAACAGATAGGATGTTGAGTCCCGCTCCACCATCGATGAGAGTCTTGGTGACGACCACGTTGCTGATGACGGGTGAGCAGAGCATCGGAGCGCGCCGGCAGTGGTCGCGCACTTGAGCTGGTCTGAGGAGCTGAAGGTGATGGCGCATTTGGACCACCTGAGCGGGCGAGTTGCTTCGGGCTTGGGAATCACCGCGTTCACCTCGTGCGCGAACTGCTTGAAGATGCAGTGAGAAGCCGGAGCCTATGAGCCTCCCAGGATGCAGGCAATGGCTCGAGGCTCCTGGAAGCCCCCAACCCCCTTGTCCTGGTGATGATCTTCGTTCCTTCTTGGTGCTGGAGGCATTGGAGGAAGGCCAGCATTGCCGTGAGGGCGATCCTCACGAGGCTGCTCCCTCCAGGTGGCCTTGCGAGGTTGGCCCTGCCAACGGCCCACCCGAGGATGGTCGCGCCACTCTTGGTGATGGTCGCATCCGTCCCAATGTCCTCCACCTCGGCACCTCCACGGCCGTAGCTTCGATAATTGCGCTCAGGGCGTCGACCGAGGCGCCCGTCGCGGAGGGCCCTGAGCTCCTGGCAATCATTGGTGTTGTGGTTGTGGATGTTGTGGAAGACGCAGAATGGTCGGTTGCTCTTGGACGACTCGGGGTGGTCGCAGCCGTGCTTCATTTCTGGCTCGGCCGTGAGTACGGCCGGCCCCTTGCGCTTTACATCCTTGGACTTGGCCTTCTTGTCTTCAGGGTCAGCATCGGGGAGCTCGAGGAGGGAGAGGCGCCCCTCCTCAGCCCTTGCACACTTGTTCGCCATATTGAACATCTCCAAGGTTGTGCAGATGTCCTCGTCCATGGAGAGCTCCTCCCTCATCTTGACATCACGGACGCCATCAGTGATTGCTGAAATGATGGCCTCGTCCGACACCTTGGGGATCTTGAGGCGAATGTTGTTGAAGCGCTAGATATACTTCTGCAGGGTCTCTCCTGGCTGCTGCTTGATGCATGGCAGGTCACCCGCGGCCGGCGGACGGTCACGAGTGCCCTGGAAGTTGGCGATGAGCAGCCGCGCATCTCCTCCCAAGAAGAGACCGATCCCACGGGGAGATTCAGGAGCCAAGAACGTGCGCCATCCTTGAGGGCCATGGGGAACCAGTTCGCCACGATCTTCTCGTCGCTGTTGGCCGTCGTGATGGTCAGCTCCTAGAGTTCCAGGAACTCAGCGGGGTCGGTGGTGCCGTCGTAGCGTTGGGGCAGGTCAGGTTTGAACTTGTTGGCCAGATGACGTTGCGAAGCTCCGAGGTGAACGTGCGACATCCTGCTGTGGCCACGAGGGCCCGTCGAGGAGGTGGAACTTGGTCCTGGTGCACGTGCGCCGCCACCTCGTGTGGCGGCACGCGGGCTTGACATGGGGGTGCAGGAAGCACGCGTGATTCTCCTTGAGGCCGCTGCAGCACCTGGCAGCTCACCTATTCCCGTGCAGGCGCCTAGCATGGCGGGTCGCACCGTGGTGCCCCACACCTTGGCTCGATGATGACGCCCTGGGACGGAGGTGGTGGAGGAGCCCCGTGAGCCACGTCGCCCGCGGCAGGTGGCTGCTGAGGCAGTGAGCGGGCTGGTGCAGCAGAGCCCCCAGCCGCGCTGACGAGCTCGGTGATCCGCTCAAGCCATTCCTCGTAGAAGTCATTGACCGGGCGGTAGCGAAGGAGCTCCCGCGCCATGAGCAGAGCAGCCTGCGCATTCGGCGGGCCGTGACACACGTGGGAGGATGAAGCTGCCAGGGTCAGTGACGGAGTGGTTGTGCGCCCATCGCGGTGCACCGAATGGTGCAGCAAAGAAGCTTGCTGCTCGTGGCCGGCAGGGCCCGTGGCGGCGTTGGCCACCGGAGACGGAGCATGACGAGCACAAACATCGCCCGCCGGAGCCGTCTGAGCAACGCGAGCGGCAACTACGGCCCGGCGCTCAGCGTGACCCCGGCGTGCATCGGCCATGGGGGTGCCGGAGTGATGGTGGATCGATTGACGGAAGAGAAGATCCGACGCACCCCTACCTGGCGCGCCAAATGTCGGATTACAGGTTCTGCAAACCATTGAAAGGTTCAAACTCTGGGGTCATGCGGAGATCTCAACCTACCCAGCTTGCCTACTCGCAATCCTCCTAAGCCTAGCGCGACGGTCTCGAAGAGACAAAGAGACACAATGGTTTATCCTGGTTCGGGCCACCTTGCGGTGTAATACCCTACTCCAGCATTTTGGTGGATTGCCTCGAAGGGCTGAGGATGAACTAGTACAGTGGATGAATTGGCCTCAGGAGGTGAGGTCTTGAGCTCAAAAGAGCTGGTGAGGTGGCCGGGTGAGAGTGGATCTCTTCTCCTCGCTCTGAACTTGATTCGATCCCCCTCGATGGTGGTGGCTAAGTCCTATTTATAGTGGCCTTCGTCCTCTTCCCAAATGTTGGCATGAAGGGATCCCACAACGGCCGGACTTGAAAGGGGACAAGTAGTACAGCTTATCCTGACTAAAGTGGTCTTCGCCTGCGAAAAGCCCCTAGTCGTGACGCTGCGGTGGGCTCGGTGATGACCTCCGTCCTGCCGGCCTGGTGGTCTTGGTCTTGTCGCACCAGAATGGAAACCTTTGGCTGATTCCTCGGGACTCCACGTCTGTGGCTTGCCTCCCTTGCACCAAAGAGAAAACTGGCGCTCTGCGCCCGCTGGCGCCCGCCAGGCCATGGTCGTCATGGCTCACGTCAGCTGAGCCTCGTGAGGTGCATCTTGCATTGAACTCTCCACCCCATAGGAGCTAGGCTGAGGAGGCCGATTCCCTCGGGGGTCTTGGTGTCATCCGCCTAGCGAGGGTCTTGAGTCATTGATGCTAAATTTGGGCCGTACCAGGCCGTCAGTGGAGCCACGCCGTGGGCTGCAGGTAGGCAAGTCTGGATACCCCCATATCCAGAACACCGACAGTTGCTTCTTCGTGGACCCTTCATGGGTGGAGCCCTCCGTGGAATCGCGCAACCATTACCCTTCATGGGTTGAAGTCTCCACCAACATGGATATATGATAGCATCACCTATCGGAACCACGCCAAAAATCTCCGTGTCTTCACTAGAAAAAAAAGACACATCCGTGACATTTTGGCCGAACGAATTTTTTTGTCATACATATGACACTTCTATGACGATAATTGTGAAAAAACCCGGTATCATCATAGATGTGGTGGGCTCCTACTTCTATGACAAAAAATCATGACAGAAAATGGGCTTTTCGTCCTGGGCGGGCCGGAGACGCAGCTGCATGACATTCTTTGGGCCATCCATGACGGAAAAAACCATGGTAGAAGCGAGGGGGAGGAAAATTTTGGGGAGTTCCCGGTTACGGTGGGAGGTCGGGGGCTGAGCGATGCGCGTTTCTCTCGTACACGTACGCGCCTGTGTGCAAGGTGTTGGCTCTAACTAAACCTGAGCGAGGCGTTGGGCTCTAACTGAACCCGAGCAATTGCACTGCAGGCTATGCATTTCTGAACCCAAGCGATCGATCGATGGCTGTTAACTGAACCCGATCGAGCAATTCCTTCACTACTGCTGCTAACTGAAGCTGATCGATTGGATGAACAGTGAGCATTGCGGAGGGGTTTGGATGAACAGTGAGCGGTGGCATTGCCTCTGGATGAACAGGACCCTGTGGTGTGGTGGAGGGCTGGATGAACAATAGACGGTGGAGGGGTGCCCATGGAGGGGTGGCTGAATAGGACCCCGTGGTGTGAAGGGCTGGATGAACAGTAGACGGTGGAGGGGTGGTTGAACAGTAGCCGGTGGAGTAGCGCGCGGTGGAGGCTGGATGAACAGGAGCCCGTGGAGGCTGGAGGAGGTCGACGGTAGCCCATGGAGGCTGGAGGAGGTCGACGGTGGAGATGAACAGTATCCCGTGGAGTCCCGTTTTGCGGTACGCCACACCCCTCCCGATGAACAGGACCCCCATTTCGACCGTGGCGCTCCAACACAAGTCCGTTTCGTCCATTTTGCGGTACGCCACACCCCTCCCGATCAACAGGACCCCCGTTTCGACCGTAGGAGGTCCGTTTCCTCCGTTTTGCGGTACGCCACACCCCTCCCGATCAACCGGACCCCCGTTTCGACCGTAGGAGGTCCGTTTCCTCCATTTTGCGGTACGCCACACCCCTCCCGATCAATAGGACCCCGTTCCGAACGTAGGAGGTCTGTTTCCTCCGTTGTGCAGTACGCCAGGCCTCATTTCCATCGCCTGTTCCGTCCAAGCCCTCCCGATGAACATGACCATGCATTCCGTTCCGACCCAGCCGGTTGGCTCCCATGCGTTCCGTTGCCTCCCGATGAACACGACACATTCCGTTGCCTCCCCATGAAAACGACGCATTCCGTTGCCTCCCCATGAACACGACGATGACGCTGTTTCTCCATTCCGACCCAGCCATGTACACGAGCCCTGGCCGTACGTATGCGCGAGTAGGCGTTCGAGACCCCGCCCATATGTACGTACATGGCCGTATTTTCTTTCTTGCACCCTGGCCGCTGTACGTACATGTACATGCTACGTGTGCGCCTCTACTACGACACATACGCGCCTCTACTACAACACGTGCGCGCCTCTACATTGACCAGTATATATGTACGTACACGTTCGCGACCAGAATGACAACACTACGTACGCTTCGACCAGGTGGGTCCCGACTGTCAGGCACTTCCTTGCGTGCGAAGATGTAGCTGGTGGGTCCCAGCAGTCAGGGGGCGAATTGTTTTTTTTTTGCCCGGATGCACTTCCTTGCGTGTGAAGATGTAGTTGGTGGCTTCCAGCAGTCAGGGGGGCGAATCATTTTTTTCGGACGCACTTCCTTGCGTGCGAAGATGTAGCTGGTGGGTCCCAGCAGACAGGGGGAAATGTTTTTTCGCGAAATACGATGGTCCGTCCGGTGGGTCCCCGCTGTCAGGTGGAGGAATAATTATTTTGCGCGTAATAAGGAGGCACTTCCTTGCTGCGGCCGTGGACCCACCTGTCAGCCTCTCCACGTACAGTCCATGTCCGATGGAAGCCATTCCTTGACCACATTGACCACGCCACGCTGAGAGCACCAGGGCGGTGGACGATGGCGAGGCCTAGGAAGGGGACAACACAGAGTCGGGGAAGACGCGGCAGTGGATGCCCACGCGTAGAGGAGTATGAGGGTTCACTCGTTTGGCCGCGGTGTGAGGTTGCCGTCGCCGCAGAATAACAGGGGGTGTGGGTGCGTAGAGGGATGGACTGGCCAACAGTGGGAGAACTAGGGGGCGGTGAGGCCTCTGCGGCATCATAGCCGGCCACGGGCGGCAGGAGCAGGCGGCACGACCAGCGCTGCCTTGGGCGGCTGGAGCAAGAACACCAGAGGTTGAAGAAGCAGTACGGCCGTTGGATGTACATCATACGGTCACTTGAGCTAGAATCGTTCATATATTGACTAAAGTTGACAAAGGCCTCCGTCCCAGTCAACTTAGTAGGCCCACAAGTCAGCCTCCCACCAAGGTGGGTCCCAGCTAGCAGGGGGTATTCATTTTTTTGTGTGTAATAAGGAGGCACTTGCAATTGGTCTGAGCTGACAGCGGGGGGAATGTTTTTTTCGCGAAATACGGTGGCCCATCCTGTGGGTCCCAGCAGTCAGGGGGAAACGTTTTTTTTGCAAAATACTGGTGGCCTGTCCGGCGGGTCCCTGCTGTCAGGTGGAGGAATAATTATTTTCCGTGTAATAAGGAGGCACTTCCTTGTGGCTGCCGTGGACCCAGCTGTCAGCCTCTCCACGTACAGTACTCTTCCGATGGAAGTCGGTCGTTGACCACATTGACCACACCGCGCTGAGAGCACCACGGTGGTGCATGACAGCGAGGCCTACGAAGGGGACGACACGGAGCCTGGAAAGACGCGGCAGTGGAAGCCCGCGCGGAGAGGAGTACGAGGGTTCACCGGTTCGGCTGCAGTGTGAGGCTTCCATCGCCGCAGAATAGCAGGGGGTGTGGGTGAGTAGAGGGATGCCCTGGCCAGCGGCGGGAGTAGTAGGGGGCGCTGAGGCCTGCGCGGCAGCACAACCGGCCACGGGAGGCGGGAGCAGGCGGTCCCGCCGGCGCTGCTTTGGCGGCTGGAGCAAGAAGATCAGAGATTGAAGAAACACGACGGCCGTTGAATTGACATCCAACGGTTACGTCTGCTAGAATCATTTGTTGACGTATATAATAACTAAAAAAATCTTGCATACGCGTCAACTAAACAGGCCCACAAGTCAGACCACTCCCTCTTTTTTTAATAATTTATATATAGCTCATGGCAACTTCTTATGCAATTTATTGCAGTCGTTTTTTTTGGTTGGCCAGGGCCAATTTCGCATATTTCTGTGGGTTCCAAACTATTTTTAATACCGAAATGTCGAGCCAGATTTAAAGTACTTTGAAGATATATTTAAATTAGGTTAATGCCCAGTGAAATAAGAATCTGAAAATGTGAAAAAAATCAGAAATTATAAAGTAATTGCCAATTTGTCATCTGTTTTTATATTTACAACCCATTTCATATTACTTTCGAGATTTGCAGGTGTCTTGAAAGAGTTGCAGCCCATCAGGGCGTAGAAAAATAAGTAGGCCTGGATTGGGTATTCTTCAGAAAAAATAATCTGGGCTCATTTTCACAAAAAAAAATAGCTGGGCTAGTCACATGGTGAACATAAAATATAAGCCTGGGCTAGACGGGCCACAGCCCAGTTCAAACTGTGCTCCGTCTCAACAATACCAAACAAAAAAATACTGCTCGAGTAGCTATGTCCCAGGTGTCAGCCGATCTTGTGCTGTTCTCTTGTCTATTGACTATATACGCTCACAATGTCGTGGGTTCCAGATGTCAGGAAAACACTAGGAGGAAGCATTTTATTTTTCCATACGCTGACGTGGTGGGCCCCTACTGTCATCCTCTCCACGTACTTCTGCCGATTCTTGTTGTTTGTTGACCATGTTGACAACGCGAGAGGGCGGCGCCACACTGAGCGCACCAAAGCGCGCGGAGGACGTCGGCGTTAACGATTTAGGAGACTGTGGGGTGGTGATGCGTGCGCTGAGGCGCAGCTAGCCGTGGGAGGTGGAAGCAGGCGGCCCCGCCGGCGCTGGTTTGATTTTGGCGGCTGGAGGAAGACAGGACTGAAGAAACACGACATAATGTAAAAGCAGCAGGAGTACTTAACAACCTTAACTAAAACCAGCAGGCGCACTTAACAACCAAAGCTGAAAGCAGTATGAGTACTTATACAGGTTCAACCATACAAAGCACACCTACTTTGCCTACAGTTAACCAAGGGTGAGGCCGCCAAGCCCCAGGACAAGGCCTAGGGGCCACCCCGCGCATCCACAACCTTCTGAAAGCGGCTTCATCTCGCAACATGGTCAATAAACAGGATATTCGCTTTAGAGCCATGGAAAAGCATGAACATAATCTTATGTCCTATTCTCCAAGATGGACGGGCATTCATTATTTGAGACCACCCATGAATAAGTATCTTTTCACCTCCAAGGGGAATTGAGTAGGTCGACATAAACATCATGTTGTGACCAAGCGCAAGTCTAACCCAACCATGGTGAGGCATCTGTATAGGAACAATAGAACTCGGCAGTTCCTGTTAAAAAGATGACAGCTGTAAAATTGTGTATAAGCAATAGTTTATGAACAACATATATAATAGAAAACAGATCGTACCATAAGTTTCTCAACACAGTTGGACCTGTTCAACGAGTGCAGTAGTGGCACACATATCCCACGTGGCCTTCCACCATTGAAACGCCCCACAAGGACCTCAAGACGATCAATAAAGTGTAGGAACTTGTGGATGTCGATCCAGTCAACTTCAGTGCCATTAGTAACAGCCGAGTTATTACAGAGTAACAAACGAGCAGACTGCTTATCTCTGAAAAAACCTACACGTGCCACCAATTATAAGAAAATATTAGTTAGAAGTAGCATCTTCTTGAGAGATTCGTTGCTACTTCTAAAGTTAAATTGTGATTAGTTAGACAGAATAGATGGATTAAGAAGTAATCAAGGCAACAAGCAAGAACCAGATACAAAACTAACATGGATGAACAATTGGAACGACGTCGGGGTGGAAGATCGCAGTGAAGATGAGACCAGGTTCTGCTATTTCCATCAACATTCGTGCGCCAACTTTCAGTCTGTAACACTTGAGAAAGTTTATCCAAGTTCGGCCATAAAAAAGCAGCGATCTTCTTGGTTCATGAACCCAACTCGGAAGTAATATCCATGGCTTGTCTTCACTATGACCATTAAACTAGTGTATTCAGTTATGGCAAGGCCGATCACCTTGAGTACATGTGTTCTGGCAGAGCAAATAATACACTGCAGGAAAAATAATATGAGAACACAGCATGTTCAAAAAAATCCCACCCTCCCGGATAGAAAATAGGATTCTAGGAACATATTGTGCACGTTTCAAAATGTTGTGTTAGGATGAGAAGGAACAAGTGTGGCGTCACGCCGAGGGTGCAGAAATCTGTAGGGTACTCGCACTTTGGGCACTGCAACTGAAACACACTAGATTCAGTACGAAGAAAAATGCATCAATGGCGGCGGCTGCCATCCTATGATTACCTGCGACCAAGGGACTTTGATTTATCGGGGATGGATGAAGAATTCGTACCTGGTTCTCCATGAGAAAACCCTATGCAATCGCCGAGCGGGGGTTTTCTCTGAACAAGCAGACGAGGGAGAAGGGGATTCAGGCCCAGTGAAATATTGCCGCTTCGTCCGTTCAGCTTACTGCTAAAGCTGGAAAGGGGGTTGTGATTTGACAGCTCATTGGGCATTACTGTGGCGCTACAACCGGGGTGTGTCTACCGTGAAGTTGTGCACTCTAATTTGTGCATATGGCACATGAACCCCATTGCCGGTTGCCCCACATATCAACGAAAGGAAGTAGAAAGACAAGAGTAACTAGTTACACATAAATATATATATTGACAGAGAGATACTCCCTCTGTAAAGAAATATACAAATATTTTATATCACAGGCTCACCTTGCCGAGAAATATACTCCCTCTGCAACGCACGGGCATTATGGGGGTTCAGCTTTTTTTATGGGGGTTCAGCTGAGAATATAATACTCAGATAGGCTCACAGTTCTGGACTTTGGGCCGCAGGCCGACCCTGCATGTTTGGGGGCCGTGTGTTCTACCTCAACGTGATGAGGACAGGACTACCTTGGATATGACCAAAAATATTGCATATATGCATATTTGTCAGGTGATTTCTAGTGCAAACTATTCAATAATCTATTTATGTTATCCAGAACAAAAATACTTCACACACTTTTGTGTTTTGTCTAATTGCAGGTGTATGGGACATTTGTACAATCCACATATGAAGATAAGGAAGAAAGAGATGTTTATTTGCTGTCCAAAAAGTTTTCTCACGTCACTTTTGGCCCAAGAGAAGATAGAGTCCAAGTCTCTCACGTTCTGGATTCAGATTCGGACTGCACAGACACACCTGACTCAAAACGCACATAAGTTTTTCATACGGACTCCGAATTGGGTGATTCTTTTTTTGTTGGAAACTAGATTTCGTGCACTTTCCAACCCAATTGGAATCACCTTCAAATTCGTCCGGAGCGTTGAGTTGTGGACGAAACAATATGATGCTGCAGCAGAATCCGAGTCAAACTACAAGTCCAAAGGTGTTACATCACCTCCACTTGGGCCCATTGGCCTTGTACGACCTAGATTTAGTTTTAGGCTGCCTTGGGACGTCCTCCCACCTCCTTGGCCGCCACCCCTTGCTCCTATATAAGTAGATCCATCTAGTAGCTTTTCCTTGGGATTTGTTTAGTTAAAAGTTAGCCAACGCAACTTCGTGTACTTTGTTTGTGTCCAACGACCAGACCAAGACCGCTTTCGGATCCCCACCTTTATCAATACTTCATACATATTTGCAATATTCAGATTACTTTTATCATATTCTTGCTCGTTCTTTGATTGCTTGCAGGAATAGACCTTCGTGGTCAGGTTGATCGTGCACCGGCGTGGTCAATAACCTCTGGAGATTGGTTTAGCGATTGCTAAGGCGCAACGTCGTGCACGTTTGTAGTCGGATCGTCAAAGTTGTCTCCACCAAATCGATAGTTACCATCTCATCGAAAGATCGGGACACCCCCGCCTCTATCAAGTGGTATCAGTTTTCAGGTTGCTCGGTGAGATTTTACAGTTTTTCATAGTTTAGATCGCATCTGTCATTCATACCTATAGTCCATGAAAAAGCCACAAAAAAAGTTAGATCTGTTCATCCTTTATCCAAGCCAGTCTGAGCCTTTGCAATTTTCTATTCATTGCTTGCATAGTTGAATTATCGGTTGCATCATCGTGTCAGTTGCTGGTCTTAGTGTCTAGTTCCTTTAGAGTTTCGAGTTCTGTTCACATTAGTCACGCCGCCGCTGCATCATTATCCCTTCCGCCGTCCACCATCCCATCTATTAATTTCCACCACGTGCTACGCACTGTTCATTGTCATAATCATAGTTGAGGTCATTCACATCTTCGCCTGATCCAATCTGCATCTTATCTAGTTTGTCTTGGAAAGAGGGAGAAAAAAAGAGAGAGAAAAAAAGTCAGAGAAAAAAAAGTTAGAGAAAAAGTAAAAAAAAGTCAGAGAAAAAAAAGAAAGGAAAAGAAAAAAAAAAGTGTGAGAAAAAAAAGAGAAGAGAAAAAAAACAAAATTCGGATCTATTTAGACTCAATCTCGTAGTTGAATTAGGACTGGAATCTGTTTTGTGCACTGTTCAGTAAAAAAGGCATAACTTCCTCATACGAACTCCGTTTTGGCTCCACAAGTACTCAAATTAAAGCTAGCGACTAGACGCATCTCAATAGTTGCAAAAGCTACTTCAATATTTCGCGTCTCAAAATCAGCTTCTAAATAGGTCTTTTTGCCCTCCGAAGTTCACGCATACAGTTTGTTCCAGTTTTTCAGGCCAGTTTTAGAATTCTTTGACTCCTCATATCAATTCAGAATTGAGTGATTCTTTTTGCATTGGAAAGCTTGAGTTAGTAGCAAACTTTTAAAGAGGAAAGTTGGAGAGAGAGTTGTTATATATCCTGCTTGGCAGTTGTTATTCATCATTATCTTTACTGCCGTTGTGATCTTCACTTATATCTTGCTGTCCAGAGCAACTTATCCTTCATTGATGCTAGTTGTGCTATGCCGTGACCTCATTAGTGTTCTAGGCTCGCGTCTCTAGTCCGGTCTAGCCTAGGACCAGCACAGTACCGTCGTTGAACGTTTATTCAACATTGCATCTTTGAATTGATTATTGCTAATTTTTTGCTACCATATATAGCCAACCCAGCTCCACATATTTATACACCGTGTATACGTACGCTCCCCTGTAAATCGCTTTACTCAATATTCGGAGTTACTTGACACCGCTGGTTGCCGATCACCGCCTGCTGCATGGTAAGAACTTGTAAGACATTGATATTTGCTTTACTGTGAGCGTTTTACCACCACATCCTAGTAGTTATAGGAACATTATTTTTGGGTTTTGTTTCTTGTTCTACTAATCATGACAGGATCCAGAGTCAATTCATGGGCTTTGTCGATCACGGGAGACGTGCCACCACCTTTGCAAATACCACAACCGTCACGAGAGGTGCACAAACATCCAAATGCACATGATCAGGTTAATGTATCTATACCACCATTTAATGGCCGTTTTAAACCTGCTTTATATATTGAATGGGAGTTCGACATAAAAAATATATTTGCTTCCCATAATTTCGATGAACATAAAAAGGTTAAGGTTGCGGTTGGTTCTTTCACTGGTTACACCCTGATTATATACCTACTACTTGGGATGATTTGAAATTTGCTATGCGACATACTTTCGTCCCTGCTTATTATACTCGTGACATGATTAAGAAGTTGCAACACTTAAAACAAGGTAGTGAAACTGTAACAAAATATTATGATGATTTACAAACTACCTTGTTACATTCCTCTTTAGAAGAAAGTGAAGATGATTTTATGGATAGATTTTGGGGAGGATTAAACCGTGATATTCAAGAGATACTAATTCATGAAGAGTGTTATCCTATGGACCATTTGTTTCATCTTGCTTGCAAAGCTGAACAGGAAATAAAACGACGTGTTGGCCACGAGGAGAACAAGCGCACGGTGCACATTCCAAGAGTTGATATGATTGTTCCTTCAACTTCTAGGCATACTATGACAACCACATCCGTTGTTGTCAGGACTACATCACCTCCACCATGTGACACATCGCCCCCGAGAGTGGCTACATCATCTGAGTTGATCATAAGAGGTAATGACAAAGGTACTGATCTTCCATCTCTACATGAGAATGATGAATGCCTTGTCAATTTGAATGCACCATCTGATGAGCTACCCACTACTTTGATCACACCACCTATTTTAGATGACTACGTTGATAATTTGACTTTGCCATGTGATCAAACAACTGAAATACCAACAATTTTGAGTGCACCCATTGAATTAACTATTGATGCAAAAGAACCAATGTTTAATCATTTTGATATGACCTCTAATCTTGGTGATGATTCTGTGTTGAATGACTTATTGCATGTTTGCTTATTTAAGCATGTTGTAGCATGTAAATTTGATGCAAGTAAGGTTTATTCACCAATGTTGGGATGGTTTAATGATGAACATTGTCAATCTTTTGAAATGAATAAGAGCTTCACTTATATGTGCAAACTGAGTTGCAATATTTTCATGCCTTCTACTTCTTGTGCTAATTTTTTGGCTTTAGATTTTATTAACTATGCAAGTTACTCATCTATTCATGTGTCATATATGCAAAAATCAAGGGAAGTAAAAATGGATGACATATACATATACAACATGTACACCTTGTCTCTTTTGTTAGCCACATTTCAGATTAAGCAACGCCGAGGACGGCTTTATTTTCAAGAAGGGGAGGATGATGAGGACATGACTACCTTGGATATGACCAAAAATATTGCATATATGCATATTTGTCAGGTGATTTCTAGTGCAAACTATTCAATAATCTATTTATGTTATCCAGAACAAAAATACTTCACACACTTTTGTGTTTTGTCTAATTGCAGGTGTATGGGACATTTGTACAATCCACATATGAAGATAAGGAACAAAGAGATGTTTATTTGCTGTCCAAAAAGTTCTCTCACGTCACTTTTGGCCCAAGAGAAGATAGAGTCCAAGTGATAGAGGCAAAGGTGTCCCGTCTTTCGATGAGATGGTGGATTTCGCTTTGGTGGAAGTCGACTTTGACGATCCGACTACGAACGTGCGAGGACGTCGCGCCTTAGCAATCGCTAAACCAACTCCGAGAGGTTATTGACCACGCCGGAGCACGATCAACCTGACCACGAGGGTCTGTTTCCTGCGAGCAAACGAAGAACAAGCAAGAAACTAAGATTGCAATCTGGATATTGCGAATATAAGATGAAAGCTTTATTGATCAAGGTGGGGTTCTGTGACGCCTTTGTCTGGTCGTTGAACACAAACGAAGTACGCGAAGTTGCAGCTATGGCGAACTTTTAATCTAAACAAAACCCCAAAGTCTAAACGATGCCCTAAGGGCTGTATATATGGAGGAAGAGGGGGGAATTTCGTGGCCCTTGGTGGAGGGGTCCGAAATCAACCCTTATCTCTTGTTTCCCCACACATACGGACTCTAAAAATAGCCTATACTTATGTATTTCGAAATTACATGGGCCTGGCCCAATAATAAGGTGACGCAGCACCTAAAATAGCCTCGGGACGAAATTTATGAAGTGGCATCTTGTATATTTCGTCCAAGGCTTCATGCACCCATTATGGTGGCTTCAAAGTCCTGAAATCATCACTTGTAACTCCGTTCTTATTTCCCTTGCGCATGCCATCATCTCCATGCTTGTTCTTGCTCCAATGTTCATCCTTCTCCAAGCTAGGCCCTTCATTTGTAAGCAAAACAAATGTATCCAATTTAGGCAGCATCATATTCTCATGAACATTAGAATCATTACCAAGAAACGAAAGTACCTGGTAATTTAGTTGGCGTGCACGAGCTCTAGTAATTGGTCCAGTATGTATAGCAGCAGGGGTTGTGGGTGTAACAATTGTATTGATGTCCTCATCACCATGCGACATACTTTCGTCCCTGCTTATTATACTCGTGACATGATTAAGAAGTTGCAACACTTAAAACAAGGTAGTGAAACTGTAACAAAATATTATGATGATTTACAAACTACCTTGTTGCATTCCTCTTTAGAAGAAAGTGAAGATGATTTTATGGATAGATTTTGGGGAGGATTAAACCGTGATATTCAAGAGATACTAATTCATGAAGAGTGTTATCCTATGGACCATTTGTTTCATCTTGCTTGCAAAGCTGAACAGGAAATAAAACGACGTGTTGGCCACGAGGAGAACAAGCGCACGGTGCACATTCCAAGAGTTGATATGATTGTTCCTTCAACTACTAGGCATACTATGACAACCACATCCGTTGTTGTCAGGACTACATCACCTCCACCATGTGACACATCGCCCCCGAGAGTGGCTACTTCATCTGAGTTGATCATAAGAGGTAATGACAAAGGTACTGATCTTCCATCTCTACATGAGAATGATGAATGCCTTGTCAATTTGAATGCACCATCTGATGAGCTACCCACTACTTTGATCACACCACCTATTTTAGAGGACTACGTTGATAATTTGACTTTGCCATGTGATCAAACAACTGAAATACCAACAATTTTGAGTGCACCCATTGAATTAACTATTGATGCAAAAGAACCAATGTTGAATCATTTTGATATGACCTCTAATCTTGGTGATGATTCTGTGTTGAATGACTTATTGCATGTTTGCTTATTTAAGCATGTTGTAGCATGTAAATTTGATGCAAGTAAGGTTTATTCACCAATGTTGGGATGGTTTAATGATGAACATTGTCAATCTTTTGAAATGAATAAGAGCTTCACTTATATGTGCAAACTGAGTTGCAATATTTTCATGCCTTCTACTTCTTGTGCTAATTTTTTGGCTTTAGATTTTATGAACTATGCAAGTTACTCATCTATTCATGTGTCATATATGCAAAAATCAAGGGAAGTAAAAATGGATAACATATACATATACAACATGTACACCTTGTCTCTTTTGTTAGCCACATTTCAGATTAAGCAACGCCGAGGACGGCTTTATTTTCAAGAAGGGGAGGATGATGAGGACAGGACTACCTTGGATATGACCAAAAATATTGCATATATGCATATTTGTCAGGTGATTTCTAGTGCAAACTATTCAATAATCTATTTATGTTATCCAGAACAAAAATACTTCACACACTTTTGTGTTTTGTCTAATTGCAGGTGTATGGGACATTTGTACAATCCACATATGAAGATAAGGAAGAAAGAGATGTTTATTTGCTGTCCAAAAAGTTCTCTCACGTCACTTTTGGCCCAAGAGAAGATAGAGTCCAAGTCTCTCACGTTCTGGATTCAGATTCGGACTGCACAGACACACCTGACTCAAAATGCACATAAGTTTTTCATACGGACTCCGAATTGGGTGATTCTTTTTTTGTTGGAAACTAGATTTCGTGCACTTTCCAACCCAATTGGAATCACCTTCAAATTCGTCCGGAGCGTTGAGTTGTGGACGAAACAATATGATGCTGCAGCAGAATCCGAGTCAAACTACAAGTCCAAAGGTGTTACATCACCTCCACTTGGGCCCATTGGCCTTGTACGACCTAGATTTAGTTTTAGGCTGCCTTGGGACGTCCTCCCACCTCCTTGGCCGCCACCCCTTGCTCCTATATAAGTAGATCCATCTAGTAGCTTGTCCTTGGGATTTGTTTAGTTAAAAGTTAGCCAACGCAACTTCGTGTACTTTGTTTGTGTCCAACGACCAGACCAAGACCGCTTTCGGATCCCCACCTTTATCAATACTTCATACATATTTGCAATATTCAGATTACTTTTATCATATTCTTGCTCGTTCTTCGATTGCTTGCAGGAATAGACCTTCGTGGTCAGGTTGATCGTGCACCGGCGTGGTCAATAACCTCTGGAGATTGGTTTAGCGATTGCTAAGGCGCAACGTCGTGCACGTTTGTAGTCGGATCGTCAAAGTTGTCTCCACCAAATCGATAGTTACCATCTCATCGAAAGATCGGGACACCCCCGCCTCTATCACAACGCTTTTCATATTGCAAGCGATTGGTACGGCGCTGGTTTTAGATGTTGTCGGAAGGCGAATACACAAAATTGAATAAAGCACGACAGCTGTTGGAATGAAATCGAATGTCAGTTCCTAACCAGCAATCAGAGTTGCAATTCTATCAATGATATACCATGTGATAAATAATACTATCGTACTACTTATACACACAGGACACTTGTTTCAGCATGCCAGATTATTACATCAAAATCTCTCGGAGGATAGATCAGTTCGGCAGTTGCGTGCTGCTACTGAAGAATTTCAAAGTTGATTTGGACCAGCTCTCCTTGCCAAGAAAGTTCGATTTTGACATCATCCCCTACTGCAAGATATGATTTAGATTTGAACCTTGACCATCCTTTAGCATCAATCATCATGCGACCATCCTTTGTACTTACGGTATATTGAGCAGGTTCATTCACACCAAGGCTGCGCATGGTAAGAGAAACTTGGCCGCAGTGGCCCGGATTGTTAAACGACTCCCTCGTTGCTCTAGGAATTCTTTGTTTGCAAACAAGAAGACATACCCAAACAGTTAGATCAACACAGTGAATCATGTGAAACAACATGGAAAGAAAAAAGAACGAAGCACTTGGGCGGCCAATGCTTACCAAGAAGGTGGACATGTTGTTTTTTGTAAGGAATTTGGTTTATGAAGTGCGAACTGCAGCCCAGTCTGTTGCCGGTGCAACTGCATGGGCCGGACTAGATGCAAGTGCAAGTGTTGGTGCAGGTGCCGAAGCCGCTGTTGCTGCCGGAGATGGTGCTCCTTGTAGAGCTGGTGCTGGTGTCGAAGCAGGTGCCGGTGTCGATGCCCGATCTTCCGGTAGATCAGACTAATCCGCTGACACGGTCGGTGCCCAATCTTCAGCTGGATCAGACTGGGCTGATGCCGCTGTCATTGCTAGAGCAACTGCTAGTGCTCGACCTATGCGAGACAGCAGCGCTCGTGTCTGGTCTGCTATGATCAGATTTCTAACTTGACTAGGATCCGTGACCGTGATCCAGTTTTTTTCTTCATTTCTTTTAAACACGAGAAGGACTAATTGTGGCGTTTTTGTTAAACCAAACTACAATTCATCATAGGGATTCAGCTTGTACACAGACAACAGACTGATCCAATTTTTTCCAGTAATATAAGTGATGGATAGTGCCTTCGTTACTGACACAACATAAGAAGTGAAACCTGCAAAAATAGCCATCGTAGAGTTAACCAAATGGTTTATTGTGTGATGAATGTCACATGGCAAAACCTGCATCGTAAAATTGCAGGAAAAGAAAGAAAACATGACATTAAATCAATAAGATTTAGACAGTAAGTCAATAAGATTTACTTGATGTGACATGAGTGAATCCTTACCAGGAAATCACTATGTTGAAGTACTAAACAGAAGATTGATCGTCCAACTACGCGTGGCATGCAGGGCCCCCGCCTACTCCCACAAGCAGGATAGTCCAAAGGTCGTGACAAATTGTATGGACCGAACATCCATGGGACTGGAAATCCTGGTGGGTGCGATAAACCCTGCAATGCATACAGATATTGGAGTGTAACCATAATTGATAAACCGTCCTCACAAAAAATATGATCTGGATACTTCAAAATGTATAGACTGAATTGAGTGGACTAACATTAACATAGACCGTTCTCAAGAATGACCACACACTAAAAGCGGCAGTACTAATAAACAATACAGGGTTCACAAACACAAATCAAGTACTGAACAATAGTACTTACTACAGACAAGCAAAGTTGCACTAACTAAACTCTGCAGACTATTTCTTGCCACCGACCTATGGGATGAACCCCGCATAACTGACTAGGCCATGGACTTCGTGTGATATGTCTACATGCACCATCACCATCTTGTCAACCTTGGAGAACCTATCAGAGTGGTCTTTCCACTCATAAACATGATGATGAAGACATGCCACATCAGATTTGTTGGGAAGCTTTACAAGAACCACACCCTTCGTAATCGAAGGCACAGCCAGGAAATTGTTGTGGTCAAGTACAGCCTCGAGAACACGTCTGACAACAATGCTACAGGAAAACACTAGTTCGGGACACGTGGCGACAAGGACACAACAGCTGGATAGTTCAGCAGTAGAACTCATCATCAGGTCTTCCAGTTCACACGGCTTGACTTTGAGAACTACATCTCCACCGCGGACCTGGTTCTAATTCAAACAGAAACCATATTTTATTACTACCTCCGTTCAGAAATATAAGATGATTTTCGATATTATACTCCATATATGACTACATATATGCACAGAAATGAGTGAACAAAGACACTAGAACATGTCTTCAAAGGCATGAGAGCCGATGGATTACATGCAATATCCATAACATAAGTTAGTGAGGCAAATATACCCTCTTAAAAGGTAGCATTGATGTTCATAAAGTACTCCCTCCATCCCAAAATTCTTGTCTTAGATTTTTCTAGATACGGATGTATCTATGATACATCCGTATCTAGACAAATCTAAGACAAGAAATTTGGGAAAGAGGGAGTAGTTGAAAGTAATCTATAAGAAATCAGTGTCAACCTCTCGCATGTTTTGGTCAAAAGAGGAATTAAGAACCGTCATTTTGCACACTAAAATCACATGCAAGATCACCTAGAAAGTTGTACTACCAGTACTAGTACTGCGTGTTAGACGAAAAAACACGATCAAGATCGAGAAAAAGATCGTCAACAAGAGACATTACCTAGACTTGCTTAATGAGGGAACCGGAGAGGGGGGCTTGGACAGGGAGATGGCTTTGAGCGTGTCTATGGTAGTCTCAGCGGGGTGCTTGCGCTTCTTCGTACCATGAGCCTCGACGGTTTTGGCCAGAGCCATAGACATCACGTCGGCCGGTGCTCCGGCGTCCATCCAAGAGAGGAAGCTGAGAGAGAAGAGTGAAAGGAGGAACGAGATGAGGGAGAAGCGAAGCGAGTGGGGGTTTTCTTCAAGAGAGGAAGCTGAGAGAGAAGAGTGAAATGATGGATGCTTCGTCCGTCCAACTTACTGCTGGAAAGGAGGGGGTTTTGTGATTTGACGGCTCATTGGCCATTACTGCGGCGGTTCGATCGGGGTAGTCTACCGTCACTCTACTACAGAGTAATTTAGTGCATGGCTAGTGGACCCAGGTGCTGGTTGTCCCACATGTCGGCGAAAGTGAGTAATTTAGTGCATGGCTGGAGGAGGATCCGCATGGTAGAGCGTGTCCACTGTTTTTCATTCTGAAGAAAAAAATGATTACAGCAAGCGTTTCCACTCTTACGACGGAGTGCGAAACACGGCAGCCACTTGAACATACACAGTGCTCCTACTACTAGGCATGTGCAGTGGTTCATACGTCAGTACTACACAATCTTGTTGCTAGTGTAGTAAGATATGATGATAACAAATGATGTTGTGCGCATGTCAACTACCCCTATATGTAACATAGTACCGCTTTTTCGACTGTCCGGTCGAGAATGAATGGTGAGATCAATGTTAACAGAACTAGGTCCACAATGCATGGAGAGTACGGTGCTACGGTACTCCATGAAACATGAACCATATGAAGCACGAATAGTGTTAGACAGGGTGTATGAAGGGTGCACGGGATGGGAGCAAAAGTTCCCTTCTCGACCCACTTTTGGGTGTTTGGCAGAGTGCATGAAGGGTGCATGAGTCCACACTAGTAGGTTGACAAAAATACACGAAGAGGAAACAACTATATTGAGATTAGAATGCAACCAAACACACCCACACGCTTTGTGCTACAGTGACAAATCTGCACCGTCTGAGTTTGATCCAACAGTCATGTTGCACCGAGACATGGACATGCCCATGCAGAGGGCGCCTAAACACCACCGAAGTCCCTCTGTTTCTCGAGGCGCACGACGTTGGTGATGCAGGGTGCAACTTCTCGCAGAGCCCGCTCCCGGTCGACGGGAGCCAGCTCGTCAAAGACGGCGTCCAATGGCATGAATGGATTCCGGTGATGGAGCCCTGAAAGGATTCGCCGGCAACGGCGACGGCAGCCCGCAACCCCTCTTTCTCCAGCTCAGCCCCCACCATCGCACGGAGACGGCTCAGCTCCTCAGAGATATAGGTGAAGAAGGAGACCAGGTCAAGAAGCCGTAGCTCATTGAAGTCGACCGGGTGGTCGAACGAGTTTAGCCCGACAGCTGGCATCATCGCGCTGGCACAACGGTAGGCATCGCACAGCCGCAACACGTGTGTGGCAACTTGG
Organism: Triticum aestivum; assembly: GCF_018294505.1. Classification (NCBI taxonomy): domain Eukaryota; kingdom Viridiplantae; phylum Streptophyta; class Magnoliopsida; order Poales; family Poaceae; genus Triticum; species Triticum aestivum. The sequence goes on from NC_057810.1 coordinate 342,867,655, forward strand.
TTCACCAAGTGGCTGAGGTGATCCTGGACCTCATCACGATCGGCCCGCTCACACTCCAGCCGGCTCCCCTGATGGCCTATCGTATCTTCCACTTTCTGCACCAATGCCGCCGATGCCTCGAGCATCTTTGTGGTGGACGCCTGCCACTTTTAAAGCTCCGTGAACTCCCGCACATAACGGAGGAGCATGGCACTCCTCTCCTCTTTGAGCTCACGGAGCTCCACGTCCTTGGCCCTGAGCTCCGCATCCTTGGCATGGAGCTTCTGTGTCAGGCGCCTCACCTCAGACTCCGTGATCTGCTGCGCCACCATGGCACCAGGTAGAAGCAATGGGGCGAGGAAGCAAAGGGGGTGAAACGGCTGAAAGGCAATGCAATCTACGGGAAGGCAGAGGGAGCCAGCCGAGGAGTGGGGAATCTTTTGGTTTTCACCACGGTAAAACACCAGTTGATAACTTCTCACATTAGGGAGCAGTGGGTTTTTATAGGCGGAGTCATCATGACTAATTGCTGCCGCGCCTGCTCCCGTCAATCAAAACATTAAAAATCCTACCACGCCTGCTCCCGTCAATCAAAAAATTAAAAATCCTGCCGCACCCAAACACCAGAGCAACGCCGCGGTGGATATTTAAATTTATCTACTGGCAAATAGATAAAAAAAGGGGTGAAAAAACAAATGTGGCGGCGGCCTAGCTAATCGGTCGAACTAGCACAACTAGCAAGCCACCGTGCTTCACTGATGTACTCGGCGGGAAAGGTGGTCTTTTGTGATTTGACGACTCATTTACTTGCTTCGGCGCTATGACCGAGGAGGACCCAGAAAACGCACGGTAGGGCGTCCCACGTCAAGAAGTATATATGCGTGCACCACCCGGGAGGACCCCGAAACCGCGCGATAGGTTGTGCCACGTCTCGGCACGGAGGCAAAATGTGCGTGTAAAAATATATTGTATCAGACGTAGTACCTATGGTTCGACCTTGAGACCCAGCCAGTCGGTCGAAAACACCCCACTAGCCACACAGCTTCATCATCCAAACGTGGCACGGAGGATAGATGTGGTTAGCTCCATCTCGACCAGCCACAACGTCTCTTGTTCTAGGCGATTCCTCTAGTTTCCAAGCTTTTTTTAGTTGTAATAACACCACGGCAAGCTAGCACCGCTCTTCGTGTGTGCCCGTGCAAAGGTTAGACGATGGAGAGAAGAGAGATTGAGATCAAAGAACTGGGACCCACCAGTAAGTGAGACAACGGTCATGCACGTGTTGACGAGGCACTCCCTCTACTCTACTCAACACAAGTACTGTATAAAATCAAGTTATGGGACAAAGCCAACAACCGTTCGTTTTTTCAGGCTATCGACTTATGCTTTGTAGTCCAGGTTGCCAGTTGGAATCTCATCTTTCAGATTTGTTAGTTTTAGGTCCAAATTTGATTAATGACAAGTGGGACCCCCGTGTGTTGTTCCGATATTTCTGTGTCGGATGGTTTTTTGAACAAACACTTTGCGCGGTTAGGTAACAGCACGAGTTGCACGTATTTTGCAAGTTTACGAACAAAAATGACAGCGGCATAGAATATCACATCCACCCTACAGCTTAGATACTATGGTGATACAAGTTTTTACACCGTTGGAAGTGAGGTCCAATGGCTTGGGAGTAGTCTTTATAATTATGTGCAATTTCCAAACTCTCCAAAGGTTTTTTTTTTTGCAAATAAAACATTCAGGCCTCGTGTGTGCCGCTGCATCTTCGATCCAACGGCTCCCCGGTGCTCATATTAGGTGCTCCCCGTAGCTTAATTACCCGCTACGGTGATATGAGCATCTAGGTCGTATATCAGTGATCAGATGGCACATACGTAGTACTTGTACTTTCTGTGCATTTCCCAAACTCTATCAGCCGTATATTGCAAAAACATTCAAACCTCCTTCTATGGGCCGTTAGATCTCAGTGAACTCGTATCACCATAGAATCTACGGTGCGGGAGCACCTCATACTCTCACGTGCGAGAAAACATAAGGTGCTATCGTAGCTTGGATGCCACGGTGATACAAGCTTGGAGGTCGTTTGATCTGAGATCCAATGGCATCTGAGCAGTCTTTGTGCTTGTAAGCAGTGGCCGAAGTCTTTTGGGGCTTTTCTGCAAAAAAAACATTCGAACCACCGAGGAGGTGTTGGGTCACAAATCCAACACCTCCAAAGAGCTTGTATCACCAAAGCATCTAAGGTGTGGTAGCACATGATATTCTTACATACAGGAGAATATGATGTCCTCCTTCATCTTAGATGCTACGGTGATACGAGCTTCGAGGTCGTTGGATATGGTATCAAAGGGCATCTAAGTAGTTTTTGTACAAATTGTGTGCAATTCTCAAACTCATCAAGGTTTCCTGCAAAAAAATTAAGACACATCATGTGAGCTGCTATATCTCAGATCTACAAGCTCCAAGCAACTCGTATCGGCATATAGCATCTAAGGTATGGGGGCACATGATATTCTCCCGGGGAGGAGGGGTGGGGGTGCACAACCAATCGGTGGTCGGGAGGGTGGGGAAAAAATATAATCTAAACAACCCTAAACAGAGCTCCACAATTTTATCTAAGGTCGAGGGATTGACCCCCGACAATCATAGCTCCGCCTAAACACAACATTTGCATGTACTGTAGTACTAGACTTAATATTCATGTTTCAGTTTCATGTTCATTTTAAATATTGAATTGAGGACCATGGATGTCTTACATTTTACTCCCTTCATTCCTAAATATTAGTCTTTTTAGAGGCTTCAAATAGACTGGCACATACGGATGTATATAGACATATTTTAGAGTCTAGATTCACTCATTTTGCTTCGTATGTAGTCACTTGTTGAACTCTCTAAAAGACTAATATTTAGGAATAGAAGGAGTATTTTTAAATTCGTGTCATACATGCATGGTTTGTAAAAATAGATGCACTATACTTATTGGATTTTTGTTGTGTTCGTGCGTGTGTGTCTCTGTGTGTGTGTGTGTGTGTGTGGCCATATGCTTGATACGTACAAAGTTTTCTCACCTCCATATTGTTCATCTTTTAAATTTAAATTTGCATTGGAAAACTTACTAGGGATACCATGAAATGTTAAATCCATGTTGAGATCACTATATCACAAACTCACTCTAATTCAACAACTTGTCATAAATCAACTACCACGTTGAGATTAGTATTTGCAAGGAAAATACGGGTATTGTAATACACATAGATTCGTTCAGCAATTTAAAATGTTCCTTTCGTATTCTCGAATGGTAGGACCCAATGGCGTACCAGGCAGATCTTGGCTTGTGTTGATCCTAAAAAACCGGGCTCGTGTCCTTCGGTGGCGCGCGTGGTGCGCACATTAGGCAACCCCAACCAATCGAGCCTCAGCATTTCAAGTCGAAATATCTGGCGGCCAGAATTCCAGCCCTAGGAAATTCCCCTCATATCCCCGATCCATAATGACTACCGATGAACAACGGAGGGATGCTTTAGTAACTAGACAACGTTACCTACCGTGCCGAGCACGGTTCAATTCCCTTGGTCGCCGCTCGTCAAGGTCACCCGTCAACTGCATTGCCTAGTACTACTACTACACCAGGATGAGCACAGAATTGAGCCCGTTTGTTTCTGCCTAGTACTTGAGTTAATATATCAGGCAATGCACTGGTACGGAGGGATTATCCTTTTACTCTGCATATATAACTTGTCTGAAGTCTAACTAAGCAAAATGCTTGACCAAATCCTTTCTTAAGAAATACAACAGGATAGATGTACGGCTTGAAAATTTATTGCATGATGCAGGTTATGATATTGTTTCGAATCCTAAATCTTAAATTTCAGAAAATCCAAAAGTGAGCTTAAATTCTTGAAACTGAGCATGGTCACGTGATATGGTACAAATATTACTTCATAAGTTTTTTCTTCAATTCAAGACAAGCTGCTTATGACAAGTTGCACAAATGAAGAGCCAATGTATTTTGGAACAAAGACCTGTCACGTTAAGGTGAACGCTTTCACTATTGAAACCGTGGGCGTTTACGTGCCGCCATGAGTCCCTGCTTCTCATCGGCAGGTGCCGTCCCAGCAAGCGTGTGAGTCGGTGGGAGGCGTGCGAGCAGCCGCTGCGCCGGCTGTCAGGGAGGCGTGCGAGCAGACCGCTGTGCGGACTCACCGGGAGGCGAGCCCTTTGACTAGGCTCCGCCGCCCACCGTCGTCCCAACTGCTCCCACTTTTAATGTCACTGGCGCCGCAGTTTAAAATCAACCCCGCACTACCCGGTATCAGTACAATCCTCTCTCTTCCTCTCTAACTCTCCTGTCGTCTACCTCCAACTAGCCTGACCTAAACGTACGCCATGCCGCATCACGATGGTCTGCCCTTAGTGTTCCAGTTTCATCAGGAAGACACCCAGTCGGAGTCTCAAGAACATAAGGCGCTTTGGGACGAGCTTGAACTGACCTTGCGGGAAGACGCCGCGCCTGTCCCCGCTCCCGTTCCGGCTCTCGTCGACCCGACTGCGCCAGCGCCCATCCCCGTGGCATTGATGGGCTGGGAGCCGCGCATTGTCGCCGAGCTTGATGCCACGGGGTTCCACGAGGTCCCGACCGACTTTCATGCGCCCGTGCATGTGCCAGTGGATGCGCCTGCGCGTGCACTAATGCGCACGCCCGTGCCGGTGCCCGTGAACCAGCCAGCGCATGCGCCTGCGCGTGCACTGACGTGCGCGCCCATGCCGGTGCCCGTGCACACGAATGTCTCCGCCGCGCCGTTGACAGCACCTGTCCCCGCGCAGGTGCCAGTGCCCCCCTCAGCGGCATGGATTGTCAGAACCTCGACTCAATGCCACATCGATCTAGCATGTAACACCTCATATCACTTTGCGGCCTCACGCACGGTATCCCCACGGGTGTCGCCTTACCTTTGCCCGGGACCGTTTGCGCCTTTTGGCACACGTATATGACAGTGTCGCTAGCATCCATATGATAAGGAGCCCGGGCTGACATGGCTAGTCGTAAACCCAAAGTGGCACTAACTTACAGGGACAGGCATCCATGACCCAGCATCGAACGTGTCGGTCATCAGCGAGTGAATCCAGGCTGTAGCACTGGGCTAACAGGACTCCGGTGAACCGGGCTGCAGCAGGCTAACAGGACTCCGGTATTCATCGCGTGACATTTCCCCGGAGGGACAGACACAGGAACGAAGAAGGACACATGTCGGCCAGCCTAAGTGTTCCGGAGCAGTAGCAAGCTACCAGAGCTCAGTGGAAGCACTAGGGGCATTTCCCGGTAAGAAAGACTACTAAGGATAAACAACTAGATAGTCAGATCCCACACATAGCAATACACATTACACGTACGCATAACATGCAAGTATGTGATGTACAACATGGCATCACAGCATAACTCAACAACTCATATAGATAAAGGCTCAGAAGAGCCATCATAGCACTTATTACAAACAGGGGTCACATGACCCAACATTCAGAGCAATCAAGCAACAAGCGGAAGCCTACATGTCTGAGTACAGACATCTATAAATGAAAAAGGCTGAAAGCCTGACTATCTACAACGTCCAATCAAGATCGTAGCTGAGGTACAAGCTACTTGTCGAAGTCCATGAGAACACTAGTAAGACCGAAGTCTCCGCTGCAAAAACATAAATAAAGCAACATGAGTACAAAGGTACTCAGCAAGACTTACATCAGATCCTATCATACATGCATGTGTATCAAGAGGGTAATGTGGGGTTTAGTTGCAGCAAGCCAGCTTTGACTCAGTGGCTATCCTGTTCTACGACTACCAGAACTTCTTTGAGGTGATATGGCGCACACGAGTCCACTAATCACCACACAATACACTACTATGGATTCATCCCCGTCTCCCTACGAGAAGGCCATCCATAGCACTCACACTTGTCTTGAGCATTTTATAGTATCCACTTCAAGTTGTCTATGTACCATGTAAGCATCCAAGAAGTCCATAACCGCGGACCCGGCTATTCGAATAGATCATGTTAACCCTACAGGGGTGTAATTCTTCACACACGCTCTCGCCACTTACCGCCATGTACACGTCATGTATCTCGGCAACCTTCAAGCGGAAGCCTGGCGAGGGTGTCGGCCACGACCTGACTAACCACACAAGACTCTAGCCCAGGTTTATCGCCTATTCGGGTTCCATCCGCAAGGAGATCCGGCCGGGGTGTCGCTCACGGCCCCAAACGATGTGTGCAGGGTTCCCGAGCCCATCATCCGGGTGCCACTCGGTACACCAGGCCACGTGTGCCTAGTCTGTCCCAAGCCCACCCTGCCGGGTGCCACTTGGTAGAAAAATAGCACTACCTACAAACACCAGAAACTAGTTGCGACTCCTGGACAGAGATCAAGTTGGTTAATAAGTCGAGAGGGGTCGAGTTACCGGAACCCAATGTGTGGTAGTACCGAGTCATTGGACAACATACATAGAACTCAGTGCTTAAGGACGGTTCCAGTGAGACAACCCACCATGTACTCCTACATGGCCTCTCACCGCTACCTTTACCAAATCGTGTTCACACACTTCACTCTCAACATCAGAACATATCGTAACACTCCAATTCATTCCCAATGAACCAGACCTGACACAACTCTAAGCAATAGCAGGCATAGCATGGTAGGAACACAACATGGCTCAATCAACTCCTACACATGCTAGTGGGTTTCAACTATTTACTGTGGCAATGACAGGTCATGCAGAGGAATGGGTTCAACTACCGCAGCACAAAGTAGCAGAAGAATCGTTGTTGTCCTAATGCAATAACTGAGAGGAGGAGCGAGAGAGTAGGATTGTATCGGAATGAACAAGGGGGTTTGCTTGCCTGGTAAATCAACAGAGGAGGCACTGCTTCACAGACAGGTACTCTGGAACGGCTCCGGAGCAAGACCTATCGAGAAGGAACGGTGCCGGCAATCAATACACAATCATATGCAACAATATGATGCATGAACATGGCATGCAGATGTGATGTTGTTTGAGCTAATGCAACTAGTAATCATTTGGTTTGAAGTCCATTTGAACCATAAGCTCAAATGCATCTCCAAAGTAAGCTCTTATATATGCCATAATGTGTTTTCTCATATTCAGCAAGTATAAGTTGGTTTGTCATGCATGAAACTAGTACAGATGGAAAGATTGCATTTTTTTGATAATTTTTCATATATAAATTATTTCAATCTGAGCTACGGTTGAATTTCTATGAATTTTTGAAGTTTAAATCAATTTCTGGAATTTCCTGAATTATTTTAATTCCAGAAAATATATATTGCGCCAGCATGACGTCAGCACGACGTCAACAGTCAACTGCAGCTGACTAGGGTCAAACCTGACGTGTGGGGTCCACACGTCAGTGTCAGGGGGTTAAACAGGGGGTTAGATTAACTTAATTAAAAGATTAGGGGCACCGGGGCCCACATGTCAGCCTCAGGGGGTTAATTAAGCGGTGATTAGCACTAAGCTAATCACCTGGCCGACGGGGCCCACCCGTCAGGCCGGTGAGGTCGTCCGCGGTGACCTCTGGACGCGGCGGCGTCCGTGAAACAGGCCACGGGGGCGGCGTCGGAGGGCACCGGGGCGTAGCCCGGGCTCTCGCGCATCTGGTGGGGCAGGTGGGAGGAGCTGGGGAGGCCGGGGCTCGCCGGAGCAAAGCTCGCGGCGGCGGCCGGAGCTCGGCGGCTTGTGGTCGCGGCGTTGTGGTGCACGGCAGTGGAAGCGGAGGGCTCCTACGGCCTCCTGGCGTCACCAGGAGCACGGTGACGCGCGCGGGAGTGGCTGGCTTGGGCTCATGCCACCGTGGCGCCATGGCCGGCGGCGAGGAACTTGCGGGCGCGGTGGTTGAGCTAGCTAGACGGGGCAAACGAGCATGGGGAGGAAGAGTGGGTAGGTGCTCTGTGTTCCTGGGAACGCGCCGAGGACGTCAGCGTGCTCGGACATGACGTGTGGGGGCTCTAGCCGCGGCGACCTCGTGGCCGGCGGCGAGGAGCTCTCGGGCTCGACGGAGCCCGCGGTTGGAGGAAGAAATCGGCATCGGGGAGGGGGAGGTTCGGTGCCGGGGCTCACAGCGAGACCAGCGAGCGCGAGGGCGAGGTTGGGGATGCCCGGTAGCTCCCGAATCGACGGCGAGGATCCACGGCGGCCGGAGGCGAAGTTGGCGACGGCGACGGCTCCACGGGGTGCTCCGTCTTGCGTGGCTCGACGAGGAGGTAGAGGGGGTCGCGGCGGATCTGGGGAGCGTGTCGGGGAGGCGAGGGGGAGGCGGTGGCTACGGCTACGGTGGACGGCGGCGATGAGCTCCGCTCGGCTGCGCGCGAGAGAGAGAGTAGAGGAGGGGGGAAGGAACGAGAGAGAGTGAGAGGGTATAGGGGGGGCGTGGCGTCTCCCGGGGCATCCAGACGAGGAGGGGAGAGGGCAGGCAGGCAGGGAGGCTGGTGGCGTGGCGCGGCGACGTGCGCGCGCGTCGGGCACGCGCCTGGCCGACTGGCGCCAGGAGGACGACGGCGGTGGTGGGCTGGGCTGGCCTACTGGGCCAGAGGCGCCAGGTAAGAAGCCCAGGTAAGTTTCTCCTCTTTTTCTGTTTTCTAATTTTTCTGACATTTGTTCTGATTTAGTAATAATACTAAATCAATTTATTTACTTATGCCATTTTTTTATGGAAGCTAGTTATATTAATCCAGAGCTCCTTTATAAATGGCATAATTTTTGGACAATATTTTATATATATAACAATATATATCCAAAGCAAATATTTATGCCTTAATTCCAAATGCCCAAAATAAATACCTATGAGCTCTTAAAAATATTGGTTTGATTTTTATCTCTGTCCAATATTTTCAGAGAGCAACATGAGCATTTTCTTGGACCCTTTTGGAGAAATTTTTATTTGGGTCATTTTCAAAAATGATTCTGAGGGTTCCACCAATCCTCATTTCAAATTTAAATGGAATAAAAACATGATGCACAAATGACTAGCTAGTCTAGGTCATACCAGACTAGGGATGTGACATGGATGGCCGCCGTCGACCGCTTCATTGCACCAACGCCAGTCGCCTCCTCCCACCAGTTGACTCGCTCCGAAGTCCAGAAGATTTTGGCCTTCCTTGAAGCTAGGCCAACGTCTAGGAGTACACCAACAACGGCGCAATACGCCGCCGTTGCCGTCGGTCAGTGGCCCGACGACACACAGAGCACGGCAGAGGAGCCGCTTCCCACCGCGAGACGCCCCCGCCGCCGCCACGTAATCTAAATTTGCCATGAAAAATGTTCGGATTGCCATGCTTAAAATCCGAACGTTTATCATTTCCGTTTATTTTATATCGATCGTCATATAATTTAAAGTCGGAGTCAGACTGAACGAAATGTATGGTTTGATCGATTGTATGTTCTGCTAGAGCCGTATCAAATTAAATATAAAACGTCATCAAGCCACATGTATTCCTTGTCATCCAACGACCTTGACTGCTTCAATGTCGAGCGCTCAACACGTTTAGCGTGCAGTTAATTTCATGCCAAAAATAGTGCTAATCACATGACAACACACAAATAATATCCTAGTAGTTAATATCCGCATGCACTAAATATACTTCCAAATTAACGTGCATTGCACGTACACACTGACTAGTGCTGCTAGTACGTGAAACTGGTGCCGTGACTTGTGAACGCGTCCAGATATGGTCAACGGCAACATCGCCCGCGAGTTTTCCTGTTTGCCCGTGCGTCAAAACGCAGAAGGGGAGGATAGAGAGAGAGAGAGAGCACACATGGAACCCACCAGTAAGTGAAGGCGAATAGTACTAAAAATAATATTACATGTTATCCATTAATTAGGATGTGGTAATATAAAAACATTATGTGAACAAAGGGGGTACAACAAATATTGCTATTCTACGTATGTTGCCTATTGACGTGCGGCTTGAAGGCCCGGTCGCATGTTCGATCCTCGTCCTTTATTTTTTAATTTGTATATGGGTCCAAATTTGTTTCATGACATGTGGGCCCCTCGGTGTGTAGTTTGTAGCACTTTAATTTGTGGGTCGAAATTTGTTCCATTCCAAGTGGACTATCGGTGTGTAGTTTTGTAGCTAATTTATAATAGTTAAAGAGAATAACATAGTTTTTTCAATAATACCATGGTGCGACGTTGAAGGCGAGAAAGGATGTGCGAGAGAGTGATGACCGAGCCAGAGGGAAATAAACTGGGGGAGTTGCGTGGGTTGCAACGGTGTTTGGAGTAGTTGTGGGCTGAATGCTACGAAAATATAATCTAAACCGACCGGAATAAATGCCTACACAAATTAATCCAAGGTTGGAGTGCCCCTCGCGATGTAAATAGCTCCGGCTTTGCGAGGGATGGAGAGGTAGTAGCTTCAACGCGTGGAAGATACGGTGTGAGAAAGCGAGGTCAATCGAGAGACATATAGATAGAGAGACAAAGTGAGTGTGGTCCGACATTCATTGAACAAATATATATGCTCCGAAGAGATATTGTCTCATTGAGCTTTTGGCAAGGGTGAGGGCTGTAAGATAGAGCTTGAGAGATGATCCAGTCACAGACGTGTAGATATATTTTGTGCATGGGAGGAAGCAAGGTCAACCGATCACATAGGGTCCTCGTGCGATCGAAAGAGTGAGACGGGTTGGAGAGAGTGACCTAGATAGATGATGTGCGTGAGAGAGTATACAATGTGAATAGGTCGAATTGGGCTCAAACATGGTGATATATCATTTTTGTCCGAGAAAGAGCGAGGTCAATCGAGACATACGGAGAGAGAGAGAGAGAGAGAGAGAGAGTGAGCGTGGCCCACCATGAGGTCGAAAGAGTGGCGGCGGCTTGGATGGACTGACCTAGATAGACAATCTGTGTGAGAGAGTATATAGTGTGTCGATCGAGGCCCGAACAGGGAGATATATCATTTGTGTGTGAAAGAAAACGAGGTGAAACGAGACTCAGATAAAGAGAGCGAGATTGAGCGAGTGTGGCCCGCCGTGCGGAAGAAAGAGTGAGACAGTCTCGAGGGAGTGACCTAGATATACAGCGTGCGTGTGTGCGCACGAGAGGCTGAGTGGCATGGGGTGCAATGGCGGGTGTGTGAGGTAAATACATTTGGTAACAGAGTGGAAAAAGGGGTTGTGTAGTTGAGAAACTTAAGATCGAAACATGGAGAGAAAGAATGAACGTGTGTTGGAAACCGATAGCTTCCTAAGGTGGTTAGGAGAGGAAGATTGACCGATACAGGAAGTATGTAGTGTTTGTGC
>NC_057810.1:342879197-342885805 GCF_018294505.1 Triticum aestivum
AAACAACATTTGAATGTACATAGTACGAGACTTAATATCGATGTTTCAATTCGGTGTACATTGTAAGATTTGAACCGAGGACCAGGCATACGGGTAATTAATTCGAATTCGTGCCATACTAAGTTTCGAAAAGTTGACATTGACTCAATTTGTTGTGCTATTTTGTAGGTCATATGTTTGAATCCATCCAAAAGTTTTCTCACTACCATGGTGTTCGTCATATACATATGAATTTGTATTAAAAAAGTAGCATGGCTACAGTGAAATGTGAAATCCATGTTAGAATTGGAGATTGCTACGTGACACACACTCTAATTCAAATAACTAACTACGTGACACACACTCTAATTCAAATAACTAATTATGTGACACACACTCTAATCCACGTTAGCGTGGGTACCGTTTCGATTTTTTTTAAATAACGCCTCATTAATTAATTTATAGTACTCCCTCTGTTCACTTTTATAAGACCTTGAAAACATTTCAGACAATGTGCAAACCAGTTCATTTTAAGTTGTCTGAAATGACTTACAAAAGTGAACGGATGGAGTATCTCGTTTCGAATGACTAATTATTGCAAGGAAAACACAGGCATGGTAATACATACAGATTCGTTTGCAAATGAAAGAAGATTCATTTTCATTCTCAAATGTAGGCGCACCAGGTAGACCAGGGTCGTGTCGGGATGGACGCTGCTTCGGTGCCTTAAAGGCAACTGCCCTTGGGTGACTGACATGTGGGCCAGCCACCTGTTGGGCCCACATGTCATGGACACAAAGGCAGGTGCCTTAAGACACCGAAGCATAGTCCTGTCGGGGTGGTCGCGTGTGTCGGACGGACGCGTAGCACCCAGCCAACCACCCCCCCTCCCCCCAAAAAAGGACGACGACAATATAAGTTCGCGCTTCCATGTTTCAGATTGAAATATCTGGCGGCCCCAATTCCAGCCCTGCAAAATCTCTCTTGTCCACCGTCCCCTTCCGCGCCCAGATTGCTCAAATCCCTAATTCAACGCCATCCCTCGAATCGCCCCTCGTCTTGTCTCTTTCCCCACCGTTCCCCACCTCTGTGCCGGACGACAATGATGAAGACGACGGTCACGCTTCACCACCGCACCGGAGCTACCTCATCTACGCCCTCGTCCACCACACCGGGTGGTCCATCGACAACATCGGCCGCCGCAACCGACGTGCCTCACAGACACCGAGTTCCACCACATCAGGTGCGCTTCACCGATGCTGTCTCCCAGCTCACCGGGCTACTTCACCAAGCACATCGTTGCACCTCCGCCCCCCGAGGCCGTTGGGGCTTCACCAACGGTCTTGTCCACCGCATCGTAGTTCTCTGCTGCCACTCAAGATCTGCATCCGTGCGCAGCCAGCCAACGGCAGCGCATCACCCTCAACGGCTCTGAACTGACCCGCACTCTAGCTAGGCTAGTATGCCCAAACGTCGGCCCGAACTAGGTATCCACACATCACTCCCTTGTGCACTGTTTTGACGATGTTTGGATATCCTTTCACTGCTCTCTTAGCTTACACGCCTATGCAACTCTGACTTTAACTCTTATTTCTTCTGGAGATATCATATGAAACAAGCAAATCCATTTTTTAGTGAAGCATGACGGCACTACGGGATCTGGTACACATCCTGCACACCCGTATAACCTTGTAAGTATCTGTCATCCGGTACAACATCAAGGTCGATTCCTCTTATTTGATCAACCATTCGCCGTGTCAAAAATGCAGAGGGGGGGTGCAAGGAGCACAAGGCCTGCACATCCAAGCAAGTGGTAACATGGACTTGTACATGGAACATCCCAAGCGCAAGCAGAGCTGCAGTGAGCCTGTACAACGAGCTAGCATAAGTCCATGTATTTCATTTAATTCGTACTGGCATTCGTGTATGATTTGTGTGCAGTGGCTGATCCACGAATTCAAGTTACCAGGGGCGAAAATTTAACTTAAAAAATACGAAGGCACTTGCACTCCGGAAATCAACATAACTTGAGAAATGTGAAGCTACATGCACTTTGAAAACCAGCTAATGATCCAAAGTAGTTCAGATTATAAACACTAAATGATGCAAGCACCAAAAAACACAAAATGCAACGTGGTGTACAAGGACTAAAAACATGGTCTGTACCTGCTTGAATTATTCGTTCTCTGGCTGAAAATATCAAAGTGTAATTGCACGTATAACCAGTGCGCAAACTGCATATCAATATATCTATCCTGCATAAGTATGCCAATAGTTTCAAACAACAGATTAGAAAAGTATTTATGCTATGTTGTCATGATACGGGGACTTTCTGGTAGATGGCCTCGACGTTTCCTCAAGCTATGAAAATGCACTATAATTTGCTTGTCATCAATGCCTGCAAATCTCTGTCTCTCTCAACATAGTAGATCATCATTAGACACTAAATCCTTCAATGAGCTTGCAAAATGCTTGCATTAGATCCCCCATTAGACACTATATGTTCATCATCAGAAGCATGTAAAATGTTCGCATCAAATCCTTCATTAGCAGTCTGTTCATTAGACACTTCAGGCTCAAAAACAACATGAGCTTGTATGTTTGCACCGGAAACTTGATTAGATACATCAGATTCAGTCAGTTTAGTATTGATTGGGGGAGTTATAAAATAAGTAGAAATTGGTTTCATTTTCTCATAGATTCCCTACATACAAGCAGTTTTACAACACCGTCAGGTTTAACTATTGGCCAGAAATTGAAGAGTTGAATTAGATATAATCAGGGATGTGATGTACCTGCTCGTTACGCATGCTACTCTAGCAAGTTGCGACTGTCCATTTGCGTAAGCTCGATGCCATGCCCGTGCTGCCGCCGCTACCTCCCACGCAGGCTACACCCAAGGTTGGATCTTCATCTTCTTGTCCTTCCGTTCGCTTGAAGCCTGGCGACCGCCCTCCAATGAGGGCGCGAGGAAGTGCTGTGTCGGTCTGTCCAGCAACGGCTAGGTTAGGAGCGAACCAGACTGGAGGCTGGAGCGAATGAATTGGGATTTTTCCTGCTGTCGATCAATATGGGAGGCGCTCGTTTGGGCCGCGAGACTTCTATAGGGCCTGCCTTGCACTTATGTTATTGGCCCATCCAAATTGAAACATTTTTCTTCATTTTTTACATTGCCTGCTCGTGCGTTGGGACGAACAAAACTAGCGTGGGCCAACCTGGACGACTCAAACTAGGTGCACAGTTTCCAGCCACCTGAGGCGGCCGCCCATACCAGCCCCTATGGTGGCGTCGCCCCTTTTTGCGTGTATGATTGGATAGTGAAAAATATTCCAGTGGCGCTTTTGATTTACCCATAGAATGGTTTAATTGCTTGTTACTATGAACTGTGTTCACCAATAATGTGAAGGATGCAAGTATTTTCATCCTATTGTAGATTGCTTAGATCTCGATATGCCAAAAGTAATCGCATGAAATATATAGTAAAAGCCAGTGTGATGTGTTTGGCTACAACTAGTCTGACTACACGTCCTCATATAACATATCAAGGACGCACCATCTTACTAGATTAACCATTCGACTTACCCATGCAGTGTGGGAAGAAAGAAGTATCGGGACTGCGTATCCAAGCAATTGATGCCATGGACTCCTTCGTACAACCTTGTAAGCGAAAAAGAAGTTGCAGTGTGCCTGTACAAAGAACTAGCATAAGTTCAGTTACCTGCTTCTCAGAATTTTAGTTAGCCACGTATTGCGAAATTGTTCAATTACGTTGCTTGGCTTAATTTAGTTTGCTACTGATTACATAATGGCACAGCCTGTTAATCATATTGTAGACTGTGCCTATATATGTGTTTGATACTTACTGTTAAGAATTACCTATTTGCCTTAACTTAAATATCTACTTTTTGTTTAACTGCTTTGCTGCTGCAACAGCGGGTTACAATGATGTTAAAACTACTTTTCAGCATCCAATTGAAACTCTTTAATTCCTTGTTTGTTTAACTGGTTTGCTGTTATAACTCCCAGTTGAGATGTTTTGCTAACTTCAACTTTTCTGAATCCAATTGAAACTTTAATGGCAAAACAGGTTAGCCCAGATCAAAGAGTGAGGTCCCCATGGACATTGCATCATCCCACAGTAGTGGCACCAGCCCAATCATGCATTATGAATTGCCAACTGCTGATGCTCTAGAGGCTAAACTAGTGGTAGAAAGAGATTCTGCTTCTACACTTAGAGATGAAGTTGACATGTTGAGGAAGCAAACAGCACAATCACAAGCAGTACTCAAGACAACCATTAAATATTTGGTGGATTTCAAAACGAAGCAAGCTGAGACTGACCAGATTGTTAAGGTCCTGAAGGAAAAAAGGAAATTAAATTCCTACTTGGTAAATCATAGGTGAAATGTTCTTTCCATAGTTGAATAACCTTTGTGTTGTCTGTTCATGTAATCAATCAAACCATTTGTTTTAGAGATCATGTAATAATTGTTTTTTTTGTTTTTTGGTTTGTAATTTTATTTGAGCACAAGTCTGTATTAATTGATAAGACTCGGAGACATTTCATTTGGATTGTTGTGCCAGACCTACAAATATGCCAATTGGGCTGAATGTGCATTCAGCAATAGTAGTAGTATAGATGGACCACAAGTGGCACGGATCGGAAAGGGCCAAGATGCTGGCTAAAAAAAGGATGCTGTTGTAGCCAAAAAAAAGTACAGCGGCCTGGCTTATGTATGTTAGTTGATATTATTGATCCATATACTCTATAAGTGTTTATATGTCTGTTAGTTCTGTACATTCTTGGTTGACTGACTCGGTATTTGAATCTTGATACATCGCTTGTGTACATATCTAAATGGGAGTACACATTATGTTGCATGTGACATTTGAGTTGGACATGAAGTGTTCCAAATATTCAAATTCACCTTAAACTGGATTCTAGTTTCTGAATTTGAGTATCGGCATTTGTAAACCATATTCATATATGACAGTGGAATACATCTTTGTTGTCCTTTTGAAGATATATAAAAACACATAGAATGATTTATAAAGATTCATATAGGAATACAAAATGGATTCGAATTTAGTTGCCAGGGTAAACGTGGATAGTTATTGTCCCAAAATTCGAAAGAAGCAGCAAAATGTCCACTCCCACGTCGGCTGCCCGAAGCCAAGTGTTTGGGAGATGGAAATTACTGTCTACCCATTACACGGACAACCCATCGTCCTGATTTCCACTGCTCTAAATAGAGGTAGGTTAGTAACTTCAATTAGACGTGACACGACCGCCTCTGAGCCCATTCCGACACGGTGGGCGTCAAACATGGGCGGCAAAACACATTTGATTCAAGCTCATCCAAAAGACCTTTGTTTCTCCCTCCATTCCCCATTCATACACGGTGGGCGGCAAAACAAACTCGACTCGGCTGAAATCGATGTAGGCAAATATTTTCAATAGGGGCAGGTTTGTAACTTCAAACAGACGTGACACAACCGCCCTACCAATCAACCCCGTTCATACACCGTGGGCGCCAACCATGGGTGCCAACCACCCTCTCCTCGCCCGAAATATGGGCAAATGTTGGCGAGACATCCAAATTTTAAAGGGGGCTAAGTTCGTAACTTTCCCATATTTCAGACAGGCGCGTCCCAAAAACATGGTACCCCGTACCTCTCCCTCCATTTTCCCATTCATACACCGTCCGCGCTAGAACACCCCATCCCCACACCAACCTCCGTCTGGCACCCAATCCATCTCCGCCGTCCTCCACCACGTCCATCGCCATCGTCCTCCACCATGCCAGAGCGCCTACCAACACCGCGTCGTCCACTTCTAGAGATGGATGTTTCTCATCCACGATGACGGACCAATAGCCTTGCATCGCATCCTCTCGCTTCATCGGCGCCATCGTCCTCTTTGCCTGGGCTGCTCACATGACCTTCTCTTCCACCGCAACGGGACTTATCCCCCGATGCACCCGTCTACCATCGCAGATCTACTTCAACGCCACTGACAGCCATCGCACCCCCGATGCCTACAAGGCGTGGCAAGAGAGGTGGTACTTCATATCTCCTCAACTTTTTGATCTCAACCAGAAAATAGATCTTAACTTGGTTACTCTACTTTCTTTTAAGCTCTTAGAATTTAGTTCTTAGTTTGAAGCAAACAATGGATGTTAAATATCATTTCTCTGGTTTGCAGCTTCAAATCTGCCATGGCACAGCCATAATACGGTTTAATTGATGATGCTTAGGGTTTAATTGATCATGTTGGTTCCGTGGTGGTTTCTTTAATAGAAATCGGAGGGGAAACCCTCTTTTGCTAAAAAAAATATGCTTCGAGTTTCCCCCTTTTATGATCACTATACGATCAGAATACGTGATTCGTGTCATAATAACACTGCTCCACCCATCAAGCTAAACAAGCTTAGATGTTCAAATACGAATATGATATTATTAAAACAGAGTTGTTTAATTGGTCAGCTAAATGTTCCTAAATTAGTTTCAAAAATGCATGTTCGCCGCTCGGGTGTGTATCTCTATAGGGTGCCCATAGTGGGCTGGCCCACCCTGGGATTTTGGGTCGTCCCAGGCCCCGATTCCCCTCAGTTATGCTGCGCGCTTCC
>NC_057810.1:342886055-342928906 GCF_018294505.1 Triticum aestivum
GACTTGCCATCCCCGGACGGCATGACTCTAGGAGGAGACGCCGGACTAACAGGAGGCCAGGAGCCGCTCGCCCAACAGCGTTACCGCTGCCCGGGCGCGCCGCCGTGCCTACCTTCCCAGTTCGTTCAGGGCTCAGGCGTGCAGCACCCACCAAGCCAACCTGATTTATCCTGAGATACGTCCTCAACACTCAGCAGCCACTCCTCATCACTCATTTTCTAATTGATTCATTACTCATTAGGCAGGACTGTCATTAGGGTTTGTTGTGTGCTCAGTGCTACCTGCACTTAATGGTTCAGATGTATTTCGGTACTCTTTAGTACCTCCAAAGTTCATAGGGTTTTCAAAATTCTGGCCCTCGGAACAGAAACTAATCATTTTGGATTGTTGGTCGTAGTGACATTGACCCAGATTACTACTGCAAGCCAGGTATGTTGACAATTTTACTTGTCTTTCTTACTCATTCGATATAATATCCAATTATTCACATCGATTAGTTGCAAACAATAAGTGCTAGACAAACTTCTTCATTCAGATTTTGGACGGTCTCTTACTGCAGTTACAATTCTGCATAGTTGTCCTAATAAGCTCACAAGTAAATGATTGATTCACTACATCTATGCTTGCCTTGTCATATTTGTTGTCAATATTCTTTTAGGGTGGACCACCCTATTTCTAAATACTGGAACTGTAGACATGAGTGAATAGTATTTCTCTATGTGATCTCTTCCATCATGTGTGGGTAATGAACACTGCATTGTATAGAAAGAAAGTGTCATTTCCAGCTTTTACATAGGTTTCGATCTTTTACATGGACTACAATATACCTACTTGCTTTGTGTCGCACTACCAACAGTCCACCCTTGAAGCTAAACATTACGCCACTCATAATTACTTAGTTTATTTGTTCAAATATGAATTTCATATGATTCTAATGTTCCTACTTCAGTTTTGAAATGTGTTCTTGCCTGTTATAGAGACATGAGGGGTTTGTACTTTTGTGTGTGGTCTGGTCAGCACGGTTGGGGAGGTGAACTTTGCATATGCAAGGGTTTATAGGGAGACACTCTCGAAGTTGAATCCGCAATGCATTCCATAGATAATCTGACTACTTTCTATGTTTTCATGAATCTCAGATTATGAACAGCATCATAATGATTATGAGCTTGCGCGCATGAAAAGAATAAAGCAGAACAATGCCATGGCTGTCAAACTTGGCATTAAGTGACTGAAATCAAGTCTAGATGCAATGCAATGCAAACACTCTCCACCTACAGATTCATGCTCAGAATATGATCCTAACAGTGATTCTGAGCTAGAAGGAGACCTAAGTCAATGTAGCTCCCTACTGGAGGAGTCAGAGGAAGATGCCCTATCTTATTCACCCATCAAGGTACTTGGTCTAACTTTCCAAGGTTACATTGCTCGCACATATCTTGCAACTGATGCTTTGCATTGCTTCTACTTTGTTGAACTGCCATTAGCTTAGTTTACACATCGTGTATGTGAATATGCCCTGCCTATCCATTTTTAGTACATATTCCATCTGTCATCATACCATATTTATCCATTCAAATGTTGTTCTTGTGTACCAGACGTTCAAAAGGAAGAGGGCGATTACTGATCGTGGAGGAGCACAAGCAAAGTATTTGGAAAAGGTAGTGGCACCTGATAAATCAAGTAGCCCATTAGGTGTAGTTGCAATATCACCTGACCCACAAAATTCCCCAACTCTAGCAGACTCTAGCCCTACTACATTGGTCATTTCTGATGCCCCAACTCAGCAGACCCCAACTGCAGCAAACAGTATGATTATGCCAGTTGACATAGCACCAGCTATAAGAGCAAAGACCCCCATTCTAGCAAAGAGTACACCAAATCCAGTTGTCAAATCCCTTTCCAAACCAGAGAGAGCCCCAATTGTAGCAAATAGGACCCCTGTTCCATTTCTTCCTAGTTTAGAAGACGAAGCTTATGTTGTTGTCAGGAACTTTGTGCGCATCTTTCCTTCATGGAAAGATTATACCGCAGACACAGAACAATTTCCAGTCTTCCTCTGCAACTTACACGTAAGTAATGTACTAATGTTATTCATGGTCATTACTGCATATGTTTCTGCTGACAAAAGACACAAGATTTCATTCTTTTAAGTGAGGAGCAAACTGGATTGTGATGACAAGCAAGGGTTGGTTGCGCTTTTCAAGCACTCGCTGATGAAGTATCGTTCCTACCTGAGGCAAGCGCACTTCGATGGCAAGCCTCTGAATGAAATTTCTATAAAGTCTCCGGTGCTACATTTATCCGACGGTGACTGGAATAATCTTGTTACACATTGGTCTCGGCTGCAGCGTAAGGTACTGTCTATGATATCACATCACAATTTGAACTACATTTCTGCATTTGCCTTAATGTCTCACTTGTATGAAAACTGTTAGCAGAAGAACATTCGTTCTCAAGGGACCACAGAATCTCGCGACTATACTGCACACTGCATTGCTCTTGTGACTACCTCTTGCCCTGTATGACCATACTTACTTTCATAGTTGTTTGATTATGTAGCATCACTGCACATGTTAGCCTCGTAATCGTCCTTTTGGTAGACATTATAAGATCCGTATGGACTCTTACACAAATTTAGAATCAACCCAATGCTTTTGAAGAGGTTTAGCTCTGCAGTCCTCTTGTAAGGACTGAACGTGGTCTATCACTGTACTTACATTAATAGCCACTCCCTCCTTCCCATAATATATGAACGTTTTGTACAGTACACCAGTGTTCAAAACACTCTTGTATTATGGGAAGAGGGATTGGTTCATTTTGTAGCATTCTGCATCTTATCTCCCTCGCCCACCATTTACTAAAAAAGATCAAATCTATATTTAATCTTACCAACAAGTAGAATACACAGACAATGCCAGTGCAGAAGTGTAGCCCATTGCTCTTGTCAGTACATTTTGTCCTGTAACGCTTGTACTTCCAGGGATTGGTAGTTTATTAGCATTAATATGCATCTTATCTTCATTATCCTCTATCCCTTCCAGTATTAAAATATCTATAATTACTCTCTACAAAATGTAGAGTACAAGCAATGCTTATGAAGAAGATTTTGTGCTGAAATTCTTGAGTTATCCTTCCCTTCACATGGAGAAGGGCATTATAAAGCCGGTGTTAACTGTTAATGTAAGTCAGTCCTTCTAAAGCCTTTATCCTCAATTGCTGTTTAATTTGCTCATACTCCCTATCGTTTACTGCTGTTTAGTTTGTTGTTTCTACCAAAATGCATGTTCGTAAGAACCGCAAGTTCTAAGTTTTACTTGTAAAACCAAATTCCTTATTCATACCATGCACATTACTTAATACTCCCTATATGTATGCTTGGTTTTGTGGATCTATAATCCAGTGTGTGGTGAAGCAGCCCACGTTTGCACCTTGTCATCTCCTGTTTTATCTTACTGATGTGGCTGATGATATGAAAAACATGTCATGCACATTATCCAAAATAGATACAATGATTTTCTTTCCCCTTCATCTATGCTTGTTATGTTGACATGGCAATACAGTAGTCTGGTGAAGCTCCCCGCATTATGAACAATGCCAAATTATGCTATTGATATTTCGAACTTACTCTTTATTTTCTAATATGAATCCTGTCATCTCTCTGCTTTGTTTCAGGGTGATATGCCTGATGGCATGCACAAGTCTGCTGAAGGCTGTGAGACAAACCCAACATATATTGCAGCAAAGAAGGCAAAACATCTTGAAGATAGCGAGACAACCCCAAAGTCTTGTCTTGATGCAGTGTTCAAGTTACTTGAGACTAACAGTCAGACAAGCTCGCAGAATTCGTTGTCTGAATCAGTTTGACTTCTTCAGTCCCAAGTTCTAGCAGAAAGGCATTCTGCAACTCAACTTCGACTTGAAGTCCTATCTCTAAGAAAGATTGCGGAGAACACCAATGAGAACCTCATCGCTAAACAGCTACACCTGGAAGCTATTACCGACATGCTAGGCCGGTCTCACAGCCTTGCTCAGCAGCTTGTGCAACAGTTCCCTCGCAAGGCTAACCTTTCTTGAACTATCTTGGAAGTGGTCTCGGTTCAGTATTATTTTGTTACGCTACAATGATGCCCAGTTTTTGTAATCTGCTTCTTCGTTACGCTTTATGATCACTGGTGGCGAACTTCATGCCTAGTGGATGTAATATACCTTAAATCCTTTATTATATAGTGTAGATTTATTCTTAGTTACTATGCCGTAATTTCTTTATTGTATAGAGTAGGTTTGTTCTTAATTCCCACTAGTTACTACCATCATTCGCTATCTGAAAAAAAATCAGATGTAGTCGACCGGGCCAAAACATTCGACTCTAACGGGCCAGGTTTTTAGCGGGCCACAATTGGGCCGGCCTGCATCTTTCTTGGGCCCGAATGATTGGGGCCTTCACACATTGCGCCAGGCCCAAACTTACACCGGACTATATTTTAGTTGGGCCTTTTGTCGACCCAGCGCTTAGTTTGGCCCAGGTAGTGTTCCATTAACAGGATGAATATTGTACTGGCCTGTTACGGCCGAGATGAAACCACGGGCCTTTAGCAGGCAAAAATGCATGTTGGGCCTCAATTTTCACTAGTCGTCGACGGGCCTTCAGCAGGACAAAATGTAGACTGGGCCGTTTTGGGCCCAGTTAGCTCACGGGCCGTTACCAGGCCGAAACATATCTCGGGCCTTAGTTGGCCCACTGATATCATGGGCCTTTAAGTGGCCGAAAGCTTAGTACAGGCATCAACGGGCCGAATTACGCGACAGGCCTTTAACAGGCCCAAAGTCATTTTGGGCTTAACTGTTGCCACCTTTAGCACGGGCCGTTAGTGGGCCCGATGTCCCATGGAACCATATATGGCCCATGGGCAGCATGAGCCATTCCCGGGCTGAAAGTCACACCGGGCTGAAATGGGCCCATGTCTACATCAGGCCTTTAACAGGCCGAAAGTCACTGGGTTGTAGTTGGGCCCAAATATTCGGTGAACAATTAATGGGCCAGATCTGGCTTCGGTCCGCAAATGGGCCCAAATATTGGGCGAGCAATTAACGGGCCAGGTCTGGCTTCGGGTCGTAAATGGGCCCAAATATTGGGCAAACAATTAACGGGCCAGATCTGGCTTCGGGTCGTAAATGAGCCTTTATTAAGCAGGCCGTTATTGGGGTGGCCCACTAGTACCTGATTAAGTTCTATGGGCCTTTGACTGGGCCGGCCTTTTTAACCTATATGGGCTTCTGTTGGGCCCAGCCACATGTCGACGTATCATCGGCATGTCTCCTCCAATGGACGGGCGACATCTGGCCCACTAACGAGCTGACAGGTGTTCCCTTCGGCCAACCAGAATTTTACTCGTGGAAATTTCCCATTGGTCAGGGCTGTTAACGGGTTATCGGATCCAAAATCCGACCCGATAGCTTAACAGCGTTCCGTTACGGTGGATGCCACGTGTCGGTCACCCTTGACGAAAGCACTTCTGTGACGCGCGATTTATTGTCATGGAAGTGGACACTTCCGTGATGATAATTTTGGTATGTCATGGAACACTTCTACGACAACACAGGTATGACTATCTTGATTCTATCATAAAATCGTCATGGATGTACATGCATGACAACAAACGCGACCTGCTGTGACAAACACGTATCATCACGGAAGTGTATTTTTTGTAGTGCTTCAATTGTGTTTGCACACTGCAATCCCATCCCCTTACTTTCTTGCAAGTTGCATGCTTTACTTTCCGCTGCTCATATACTCTTTGCATGCTTGCTTGAACTGTATTGTGGATGCTTGAAATTGTGCTAATTTCCGAACTCAACTTGAAAAACATAAAAACTGCTATCTTGGCTTGCTGAGGGTCTAATCGCCCCCCTTTAGACACCACTTCTCGATTCTTTCAGTGGGTCCAACGAAATGGACTCCGGAAGCGGAGGTAGCACTGCAAGATTTGAAGAGGTACCTCTCCTCTATGCTAATACTAGTCGCGCCTAAACCGCAAGAGCCATTGCTGCTATATCTAGCGGCAATGAATCAAGTGGTAAGTGCTGCACTAGTGGCGCAGAGAGAAGTTGAGGAAGAATCATCGGCAGCGGTGAGGCCGTCAGATGACAAGCCGGAGCCTTCCTCGACAGGGTCTGGTGCCAGCAAGGCAAAACCCTCGGCAAAGTTTGGTGCCGACAAGGTAGGATCTGCGCAAGCGAACGAAGTGATACATAAGGAGAAGATGATGTAGCACCTAGTTTACTTTGTCACCTCCCTCTTGCAGGGGGCTAGATCAAGATATTCTGGTGTGCAAAAGTTGCTCTTCGGCCTTCTTATGGCCTCGAGGAAGCTCATCAGTATTTTCAGGCACATGAGATCACCATTATCACTCGCTTCCCGTTGCAAAAGATCTTGCACAACCCAGATGCAACCGGAAGGATTGTGGAGTGGGCCTTGGAACTATCAAGCTGTGGTCTGAGGTTTGAAAGCACTTCAACAATTCAGAGTAGAGCCTTGGCGGAGTTCATTGTAGAATGGACCTCAATGCCTGACGAGAAAATTCAAGAGACCACTCTCCCCAGCAAGGAAATGAGCCATGATTGGATTATGTAATTTGATGGGGCTTTCTCGCTGCAAGGCGCCAGTGCTGGTGTGCTATTTATCGTGCCCACCGGAGAGCGCCTCAAGTACGTAGTTCAGATGCACTTTCCCAGGGAGAGATCAACAAACAACACTGCAGAGTATGAGGGACTGCTTGCCGGTCTCAGGATCGCGGCAGACCTCGAAATTTGGAAGCTCGTCATCAGAGGTGATTCACAGCTTGTCGTCAAGAAAGTCAACAAATATTATTAGAGCCTATTGATGGAAGCCTATGTATATGAACTGAGGAAGTTGGAGGAGCGTTTTGACGGTCTGCAAGCAGAGCATGTTCCTCGATCAGAGAACAATATTGCTAACGACCTGTAAAAACGTGTTGCCCTCAAGTTACCTATGGAACCAGGGACCTTTGTGCTCCAATTAACTCAGCCATCCGTTGAACCATCGGCAGGACAGAATAAGCGAAGGAAGTCAAGTGATGTATACTACGCAACTTTATTCTTGTAGACACATGTTGGGCCTCCAAGCGTAGAGTTTTGTAGGACAGTCGCAATTTTCCATCAAGTGGATGACCTAAGGTTTATCAATCTGTGAGAGGTGTAGGATGAATATGGTCTCTCTCAAATGATCATGCAACCAAATACAAGAAATCTCTTGTGTCCCCAACACACCCAATACAATTGCAAATTGTATATGTGCACTAGTTCAGCGAAGAGATGGCGATAAAAGTGTAATACGGATGGTAGAAATATATTTTTATAATATGAATAAATTAAAACAACAAGGTAGAAAATAGTAAACAGGCACAAAAACAGTATTGCAATGATGGAAAATGAGGCCTAGGGTGCATACTTTCACTAGTGCAATCTCTCAACAGTGCTAACATAGTTTGATCATATAGCCATCCCTCAAAGTGCGATGAAGAATCACTCCAAAGTTCCTATCTAGCGGAGAACATAAGAATAAATTATTTGTAGGGTACGAAACCACCTCAAAGCTATTCTTTTCGTTCGATCTATTCAAGAGTTCGTACTAAAATAACACAAAGTTGTTCTTTCCGTTCGATCTATCCTAGAGTTCGTACTAAAATAACACCAAAGCAAATTCATATTCATAATACTCAATCCAACACAAAGAACTTCGAAGAGTGCACCAAGATTTCTATCAGAGAAACAAAGACAAGAACGTGCATCAACCCCTATGCATAGATTACCCCAATGTCACCTCAGGAATCCGCGAGTTGAGTGCCAAAACATGTATCAAGTGAATCAATATGATACCCCATTGTCACCACGAGTATTCAATTGCAAGACATATATCAAGTGTTCTCAAATCCATAAAAGTATTCAATCTGATAACAACGAAATCTCAAAGGTAAAAAGTCAATTCATCACAACAAGATAGAGAGGGGAAAACACCATATGATCCGACTATATTAACAAAGCCCACGATACATCAAGATCATGACATCTCAAGAACACGAAAGAGAGAGAGAGGTATTAAACACATAGCTACTGGTACAAACCCTCAGCCCCGAGGGTGGACTACTCCCTCCTCATCGTGGTGGCTGCCAGGATGATGAAGATGGCCACCGGTGATGATTCCCCCCTCCGGCAGGGTGCCGGAACAGGGTCTAGATTGGCTGGATACAGAGGCCTTGTGGCGGCAGAACTTCTGATCTAGGTTAACCCCGAAGGGTTTTGGAATATTTGTCAATTAATAGGGTGAAGAAGGGGTGTGGGAGGCCACCGAGGTGGGCCCAACCCACCTGGGCGTGCCTGGGGGGCCATGCGCGCCCAGGTGGGTTGTGCCCCCTAGCTCGGGGCACGCCCTTGGTGCTTCTTTGGCCCACTGGTGCTCTTCTGGTCCATAAAAAATCTCTAAAACGTTACGTGGTGTTTGGACTCCGTTTGATATTGATTTCCTGTGATATAAAAAAACAAGCAAAAAACAGCAACTGGCACTGGGTCAATAGGTTAGTCCCAAAAAATTATATAAAATGACTGTAAAACATCCAAGAATGATAATATAACAGCATGGAACAATCAAAAAATATAGATACATTGGAGACGTATCAACATCCCCAAGCTTAATTCCTGCTCGTCCTCGAGTAGGTAAACGATAAAAATAGAATTTTTGATGTGGAATGGTGCCTATCATGTTCATCACATTCTTTTCTTTATAGCATGGACATATGGACTTTTATATGATTCAAAGCAATAGTATAGTTTTGACATGAAGACTTTAATACTCAAGCGTACCAACAAGCAACCGTGTCTTCCAAAATATCAACACTAAAGAAAGTTATCCCTAGCCCATCATGCTCAATCATTGGTACATTCATAAAACACACTCGAATATTAGCTACACCCAATTCTCAAATACGATCATAGTGCCCCTTAGTTGGTGCTTTATAAGATAAGATGGATACTCAAATTCAAAATAAAAATTGCATAAGTAAAAGAAAGGCCCTTCGTGGAGGGGCGTAGTGATTTGTAGAGGTGCAAGAGCTCGAAGCTTGAATTGAGAGATAAAATTATTTTTGAGAGGCATACTTTTCCTACCAATGAAAACGACTTGGAGCATCCCAACACTTTCCATGTTAGATACATCATAGGCGGTTCCCAAATAGAAAATAAAGTTTATTCCTTTTTCCACCATAACTTTTACTTTCCATGGCTAGCCGTATCTATGGGTGCCCTCCATACCAACACTTTCCAAGGAATTTATTATTTGACAATATAAAGTAAATTCATGTATTCATTTCGGGACTGGGCATCCGTAGAACCTTTGTCGTACTCTCGTGCAATGACAAGTGAATAAACACTCATCGTGAGAATAACACATCTAGCATGGAAAATATTGGCTACCCTTTACCGCCTCGCGAGTAGTAGAGGACACAAAAGAGAAATTCATTTTGAACATTAGAGATGACACATGCAAATTTGCTTAGAACGGCATGGAAATACCGCATATAGGTAGGTGTAGTGGACTCATAAGGCAAAACTGGTTTAAAGGGTTTTGGATGCACAAGTAGTGATCATACGTAGTACAAAATGAAGGCTAGCAAAAAGATTGAGAAGTGACCAACCAAAAAGCAATAAATCTCGTACCCAAGCATTAAGCATAAGTAACACCGCATAATGCACCATAAGTAGGATATAAATTTCATTGCATAACTATTAACTTTCGTGCTTGCATGGGGAATCACAAACCTTAACATCAATATTCTTACTAAAGCACAATTACTCATCAACATGACTCACATATCATATCATCATATCTCAAAACCATTACTAATAATCAAGTTTATTTTGTCCAATGATCTTCATGAAAGTTCTTATTATATCCTCCTTGGATATCTATCACTTTGGGACTATATTCATATGTTGCTTTTCATAAGCTCAAACAAATATAAGTGAAGATCATGAGCATAATTTTTTTCCATTATCTCAAAATAATCTAAGTGAATCAAGAGAGAATTTCTTTAAAATTCACAAAGCACACCATGCTCAAAAATATATAAGTGAAGTACTAGAGCAATTCCACAGAAAAGAGCTTCATTGACGGGATGTGAATTCCGCTTACCTAGCCTCCTATTTGAGGACTCTATTTTATTTAAAAACTTTCAGGTCTAATTATTGTATTAAAACAGCAAGCAAAATGAAAATAAAACGACATTTCAAGAGTAGCACAACTCATGTGAAGAAGCAAAAACTTAGGCTCAACCGATACTAACCGATAATTGTTGGAGAAGAAAGGTGGGATGCCTACTGGGGCATCCCCAAGCTTAGTTTCTTGGGACTTCTTAAAATATTATCTTGGGGTGCCTTGGGCATCCCCAAGCTTGAGCTTTTGTGTCTCCTTAATTCTTCTCATATCACGGTTTTCCTAAATCTCAGAAGCTTCATCCACACAAACTCAACAAGAACTAAACTAATGCAAAAAACCTTATCATTCTATACTGTAGAAAATCACTAAAATTATTGTTCAACATTTAATACTAAATTCCTCTGCATATTTAATACTCCTATCCTCAAATAGAATCATTAAACAAGCAAACATATGCAAACAATGCAAACATAACAGCAATCTGCCAAACCAGTACAGTCTGTAAAGAATGAAAGAGTATCAATACTTATTCAAATCCAAAAATTATGAGAAAAATACCACACTGTAGGAAATTTACAAGATCTTATTTTTCAAAAAGTTTCAACATTTTATCACATACTGACTTTTCTTGGGAATTTTTGCAACAGAGATAAACTTTCTGTTTTGAAACAGCAACATGTATACTTGCAAAATAAGCATGGCAAAGGCTATCATTGCCACTTTTATTGAAATAAAAGATGCAAACATTATTCTAAATAAAATAGAGTAAATACTAACAAAATAAAATGACTCTCCAAGTAAAACTCATATCATGTGACGAATGGAAACATAGCTCCAAGTGAGGTTACCGATAATGTTGGAGACGAAAGAGGGGATGCCTTCCGGGGCATCCCCAAGCTTAGTTGCTTGGATCTTCCTTGAATATTACCTTTGGGTGCCTTGGGCATCCCCAATATTAGGATCTTGTCACTCATTATTCTCCTCATATCTACATCTCATCCAAAACTTGAAAACTTCAATCACACAAAACTTAACGGAACTTCGTGAGATAGGTTAGTATGATAAAGAGCAAACCATTTCACTTTGGTACTGTCAAATACAAGATTCATAATTGTTTCCACACAATTCCTACTGTATCTTCTCAATTCCACAATTTATATTGAGCAATGTAATCCATAGAAACAAGCTAACAAGCAAACTATGCATTGAAAATAGAATCTATCAAAAACAGAACAGTCTGTAGTAATCTGTACTCAAACCATACTTCTGCAACTCCAAAAATTATGAAAAAAACTGTAACACGCGAGAAATTTGTATATTAATCTTCTGCAAAAAGAATCAACTCAAAATCACTCTTGTGTTAAAAATTAGAGCTATTTTCGTGAGTGCAAGAGTTTCGGTTTTTCAGCTAGATCAAATCAACTATCACCCAACATGATCCCAAAGGCTTTACTTGGCACTTTATTGAAACAAAGACAATAAAAAATGATTACTACAGTAGACTAATCATGTGAACATAAAAAAACAGTAGGTAAAAGTGTTGGGTTGTCTCCCAACAAGCGCTTTTCTTTAATGCCTTTTAGCTAGGAATGATGAGTTCAATGATGCTCGCATAAATGATAAAGATTGAAACATAACAAGAGCATCATGAATCATAAGTTCCTCTCTCATAATAATTTTCAGTAGCATCATGAATAGATTAATCCATATAACCATCACATAAAGCATTCTTTTCATGATCCAAAAGCATAGATAATTTATTACTCTTTATGGCATACATGTCATCATAATAATCATCATAAGTAGCAACTTTGTTCTCATCATAGTCAGTTGAAACCTCTTCCAAAATAGTGGATGTATCACTAAATAAAGTCATGACCTCTCCAAATCCACTTTCATAAATATTGTAATAATATTCAACACCCTCCAAAATAGTGGGATCACTACTACCTAGAGTTGACACTCTTCCAAACCCACTTTCATCATCGTATGCTATCATCATAATAAATTTTCTTATCAATACTAGAAGGAATCAAAGATCATATTCATTATGCAAAGCATACCCAAGCTTAGGACAAGCATTATTTTCATCAGATAAATCTTCAAACATTTCATACTCATCAAACATAGCATCCCCAAGCTTGTGGTTTTGCATATTGTCATAATCATTCTTATCAATAGCATGAATGGCACCAATAGTATAGCAAAAATTATTATAATATTCTTCCAAGCAAGTGCCAAAAATATTTTTAATATCATAAGATACATCATTGCCTTCCTAATCATAATCATCACAACAAGTAGTAGGCATCAAAAAATTATACTCAATATCATCATCCTCCATCAACATATTTGATTCACTTTCATGAGGCACAATGGTGATAGGAGCAATATTACTTGGGAGAGTTACCATTTTACCTCTACTTTTTCTTCTTTTCCTTTTCTTCTTCACCACCTCACGTGTGGGTTTAATCATTTTTTCCGAGCATCTTGTTGAAGAGATTGATTGGCTAGGAAGCTCCTCCTCGTTACCTGATTCATCATAAGAAACACTAGGAGGGTATTGAGAAATATTTTCCCTTTCATTAGTACTCTCTTCATATTCTATTTGTTTTCTTTTCTTTAGATAGTTGGCAATATAAGGATTCCCAAAAAAATTTACCGCACAAAACATATAAATTTCCTCTTGATCAAAATCAAGAACTCTCTCAAGGGCAAATTCTGGAATCTCCATAGTTATACGTTTCATTTCTTCATAGCCCAGAAGTAAACTAAGTTCATTATGATGCGCAAGGGAAATCAAGTCATCACAATTTTTGGACATGATTCGATCATGAAACAATTTGCATTGGGTATTTAAATGACCACGTTCATTGCAAAGTTCACAAGGATGGTAAGAAAATTTAAATTTTGAACACAAAGATCTACCCTCTCTTGCAACCATTTAGTTTCTAAATACTTATGCCTCTTGCAAAATTTATCTTCCCTATTTGGTGTGTACTTGCAAACTCTATGCACTCCACAAAAGTTGACATGCTTATAAAAGACATTTTCATCATGACTAGTGCAATCATCATTAGTACTATGGATATTCAAAGAGTTCATACTAACAACATTGCAATCATGCTCATCATTCATGCCAATCATTTTATTAAATTATTCTTCTATCTATTTAGCACAATTTTCTGAACCATCATTTTCAAGAAAGATATTATAAAGATGATCAATAATATGATGCAACCTTAATTCCTTTTTTTGTAGTTTTCTTTTATAAACTAGACTGGTGATAAACATGGAACTAAAAGATTCGATTGCAAGATCTAAATATATACCTTCAAGCACTCACCTCCCCCGCAATGACGCCAGAAAAGAGCTTGATGTCTACTATGCAACTTTATTCTTGTAGACACATGTTGGGCCTCCAAGCGCAGAGTTTTGTAGGACAGTAGCAATTTTCCCTCAAGTGGATGACCTAAGGTTTATCAATCCATGAGAGGTGTAGGATGAAGATGGTCTCTCCCAAACGACCCTGCAACCAAATACAAAAAATCTCTTGTGTCCCCAACAGACCCAATACAATGGCAAATTGTATAGGTGCACTAGTTCGGCGAAGAGATGGTGATAAAAGTGTAATATGGATGGTAGAAAAATATTTTTATAATCTGAATAAATAAAAACAACAAGGTAGCAAATAGTAAACGGGCACAAAAACGGTACTGAAATGATGGAAAATGAGGCCTAGGGTGCATACTTTCACTAGTGCAATCTCTCAACAATGCTAATATAGTTAGATCATATAGCCATCCCTCAAAGTGCGATGAAGAATCACTCCAAAGTTCCTATCTAGCGGAGGACATAAGAATAAATTGTTTGTAGGGTATGAAACCACCTCAAAGCTATTCCTTCCGTTCGATCTATTCAAGAGTTCGTACTAAAATAACCCAAAGCTATTCTTTCCGTTCGATCTATCCTAGAGTTCGTACTAAAATAACACCAAAGCAAATTCATATTCATAATACTCAATCCAACACAAAGAACTTCAAAGAGTGCCCCAAGATTTCTATTGGAGAAACAAAGACAAGAACGTGCATCAACCCCTATGCATAGATTACCCCAATGTCACCTCGGGAATCCGTGAGTTGAGTGCCAAAACATGTATCAAGTGAATCAATATGATACCCCATTTTCACCATGAGTATTCAATTGCAAGACATATATCAAGTGTTCTCAAATCCATAAAAGTATTCAATCTTATAACAACAAAATCTTAAAGGGAAAAACTCAATTCATCACAACAAGATAGAGAGGGGAAAACACCATATGATCCGACTATATTAACAAAGCTCACGATACATCAAGATCGTGACATCTCAAGAACACGAGAGAGAGAGAGAGAGAGAGAGATAGATTAAACACATAGCTACTGGTAGAAACCCTCAGCCGCGAGGGTGGACTACTCCCTCCTCATTGTGGTGGCCGCCGGGATGATGAAGATGGCCACCGGTGATGATTCCCCCTTCCGGTAGGGTGCCGGAATGGGGTCTAGATTGGATCTCGTGGATACATAGGCCTTGTGGCGGCGGAACTTCTGATCTAGGTTAACCCCGAAGGGTGTTGGAATATTTGTGAATTTATAGGGTGAAGAAAGGGTGTGGGAGGCCACCGAGGTGAGCACAACCCACCTGGGCTCGCTTGGAGGCCCAGGCGCGCCCTGGTGGGCTGTGCCCCCCTCGAGGCACCCCCAGGTGCGTATTTTGCCCACTGGTGCTCTTCTGGTTCATAAAAAATCTCCAAAAAGTTACGTGGTGTTTGGACTCCGTTTGATATTGATTTCCTGCGATGTAAAAAAGAAGCAAAAAACAGCAACTGGCAATGGGCACTAGGTCAATAGGTTAGTCCCAAAAATTATATAAAATGATTATAAAACATCCAAGAATGATAATATAACAGCATGGAACAATCAAAAATTATAGATACGTTGGAGACGTATCATCAGGCACTCACAAGTACTTTCCCGCTGAGCTCCTAGGAGCCACCGGCAAGGAAGTTTCCGGGGACCCCAAGCTTGCCGGGGAGCAGCAGGCTCTGGCGGGGCCTCAAGACTTTGCTGCTACGTCTCGAGCTTGCGTTGGTTTTCCCCGAAGAGGAGAGGATGATGCAACACAGTAGCGTAAGTATTTCCCCTCAGTTTTTGAGAACCAAGGTATCAATCCAGTAGCAGGTCACGTGCAAGTCCCTCGTACCTGCACAACACGATAGCAACTCGCAACCAACGCATAGGGGTTGTCAATCCCTTCACGGTCACTTACGAGAGTGAGATCTGATAGAGATAATATTTTTGGTATTTTTGATAGATAGATGCAAAGTAAAAAGTAAAGGCAAAGTAAAAACAAAGCAAGTAAATAAAGTGATATAGATTGATATGATGAGAATAGACCCGGGGGCCATAGGTTTCACTAGTGGCTTCTCTCAAGAGCATAAGTATTCTACGATGGGTGAACAAATTACTGTTGAGCAATTGATAGAATTGAGCATAGTTATGAGTATATCTAGGCAATGATCATGTATATAGGCATCACGTCCAGAACAAGTAGATCGAAATGATTCTGCATCTACTACTATTACTCCACTCATCGACCGCTATCCAGCATGCATCTAGAGTATTAAGTTAAAAACAGAGTAATGCTTTAAGCAAGATGACATGATGTAGAGGGATAAATTCATGCAATATGAAAAAAAAACCATCTTGTTATCCTCGATGGCAAAAATACAATACGTACCTTGCAACTCTTTCTGTCACTAAGTAAGGACACCGCAAGATTGAACCCAAAGCCATGCACTTCTCCCATTGCAAGAACTACCAATCTAGTTGGCCAAACCAAACGGATAATTCAAAGAGACTTGCAAAGATAACTCAATCATACATAAAAGAATTCAGAGAAGAATCAAATATTTTCCATAGATAATACTGGATCATAAACCACAATTCATCGGTCTCAACAAACACACCGCAAAAAGAAGATTACATCGAATAGATCTCCACGAGAGAGGGGGGGAACATTGTATTGAGATCCAAAAAGAGAGAAGAAGCCATCTAGCTACAAGCTATGGACCGGAAGGTCTGAAGTAAACTACTCACATTTCATCGGAGGGGCTATGGTGATGATGTAGAAGCCCTCCGTGGTGGATGCCCCCTCCGGCGGAGCTCCGGAACAGGCCCCAAGATGGGATCTCGTGGATATAGAAGGTTGCGGCGGTGGAATTAGGTTTTTGGCTCCACCTTTGATCATACGGGGATACGTAGGTATATATAGGAGGAAGGAGTACGTCGGTGGAGCTCCGAGGGGCCCACGAGGTAGGGGGGCGTGCCGAGGGGGGCGCGCCCTTCACCCTCGTGACCTCCTCGGAAGCTTCTTGGAGTAGGGTCCAAGTCTCCTGGATCACGTTTGGTTGGAAAATCACGATCCCGAAGGTTTCATTCCATTTGGACTCCGTTTGATATTCTGTTTCTTCGAAATACTGAAAAAGGCAAAAAACAACAATTCTAGGCTGGGCCTTCGGTTAATAGGTTAGTCCCAAAAGTAATATAAAAGTGAAAAATAAATCCCAATATAGTTCAAAATAGTAGATAAAGTAGCATGGAGCAATCAAAAAATTATAGATACGTTGGAGACGTATCAAGCATCCCCAAGCTTAATTCCTGCTCGTCCTCGAGTAGGTAAATGATAAAAAAAGAATTTTTGATGCGGAGTGATACTTTGGCATAATTTCAATGTAAATATTCTTAATTGTGATATGAATATTCAGATCCGAAAGATTCAAGACAAAAGTTCATATTGACAAAAAAATAATAATACTTCAAGCGTACTAATCAAAGCAATCATGTCTTCTCAAAATAACATGGCAAAAGAAAGTTCATCCCTACAAAATCATATAGTTAGGCTATGCTTCATTTTCGTCATACAAAGATGTTCCCAACTTCTATACCCCCGATGACAAGCCAAGCAATTGTTTCATACTTAAATAATCTCAAACTTTTTCAACCTTCACGCAATACATGAGCGTGAGCCATGGATATAGCACTATTGGTGGAATAGAATATGATGATGGGGATTGTGTGGAGAAGACAAAAAGGAGAAAGTCTCACATCAACGAGGCTAATCAATGAGCTATGGAGATGCCCATCGATTGATGTTAATGCAAGGAGTAGGGATTGCCATGCAACGGATGCACTAGAGCTATGAATGCTCACCAAAAGAAAACTAGTGGGTGTGCATCCAACTTGCTTGCTCATGAAGACCTAGGGCATTTTGAGGAAGCCCATCATAGGAATATACAAGCCAAGTTCTACAATGAAAAATTCCCACTAGTATGAACAAGACAACTTAAGAGACTCACTATATGAAAAACATGATGCTACTTTGAAGCACAATATATGAGACTCACTACATGAATAACAAGGTGCTACTTTGAAGCACAAGTGTGGAAAAAGAGATAGTAGCATTGCCCCTTTTATATATATATATATATATATTGGGCCTTTCTCTTTTTTTGGCCTTTCTCTTTTTTTTTGTTTGGGCAATGCTCTAATGATGATCATCACAATTTCATTACAACATATGAATTACAACTCGATACTAGAACAAGATATGACTCTATATGAATGCCTTCGGCGGTGTACCGGGATGGTGCAATGAATCAAGAGTGACATGTATGAAAAATAATGCAAGGTGGCTTTGCCACAAATACGATGTCAACTACAAGATCATGCAATGGCAATATGACAAAAGTAATGCATGTCACGATGATGATGGTGGAAGTTGCATGGCAATATATCTCGGAATGGCTATGGAAATGCCATGATAGGTAGGTATGGTGGCTGTTTTGAGGAAGATATAAAGGGGTTTATGTGTGATAGAGCGTATCGTATCACAAGGTTTGGATGCACCGGCGAAGTTTGCACCAACTCTCAAGGTGAGAAAGGGCAATGCACGGTACCAAAGAGGCTAGCAAAGGTGGAAGGATGAGAGTGCGTATAATCCATGGACTCAACATTAGTCAAAAGAACTCATGTACTTATTGCAAAAATTTAGAAGTCATCAAAAATCAAGTACTACATGCATGCTCCTAGGGGGATAGATTGGTAGGAAAATACCATCACTCATCCCCGACCGCCACTCATAAGGATGCACAAGCCAGGTACACTTCATGTTTCAAATTTTTACATAACTTTAACCATACGTGCATGCTACGGGACTTGCAAACTTCAACACAAGTATTTCTCAAATTCATAATCACTCAACTAGCACGACTTTGATATTATTACCTCCACATCTCAAAACAATTATCAAGCATCAAACTTATCTTAGTATTCAACACACTCAAAAGAAAGTTTCACATATCTTGCATACCAAGTATATTAACATTAAGCAAATTACCATGCTATTAACGACTCTCAAAATAATCTAAGTGAAGCATGAGAGATAAAGTTTCTTTAAAACAAATCCACCACCGTGCTCAAAAAGATCTAAGTGAAGCACTGGAGCAAAAATTATCACGCTCAAAAAGTTATAAGTGAAGCACTATGAGCAAACTATCAAGCTCAAAAGATATAAGTGAAGAACATAGAGTATTCTAACAAATTTCAATTCATGTACGGCTCTCTCAAAAGGTGTGTACAGCAAAGATGATTGTGGTAAACTAACAAGCAAAGACACAAATAATACAAGACGCTCCAAGCAAAACACATATCATGTTGGTGAATAAAAATATAGCTCCAAGTAAATTACCGATGGAAGTGGACGAAAGAGGGGATGCCTTCCGGGGCATCCCCAAGCTTTGACTTTTTGGTGTCCTTGTATTATCTTGGGGGTGCCATGGGAATCCCCAAGCTTAGGCTCTTGCCACTCCTTGTTCCATAATCCATCAAAAGAATTCCCAAAACTTGAAAACTTCACAACACAAAACTCAACAGAAATCTTGTGAGCTCTGTTAGAGAAAGAAAACAAAAGAGTACTTTAAGGTACTGTAATTAAATCATTCTTTATTTATATTGGTGTTAAACCTACTGTATTCCAACTTCTCTATGGTTTATAAACTAATTTACTAGCCATAGATTCATCAAAATAAGCAAACAACACACGAAAAACAGAATCTGTCAAAAACAGAACAGTCTGTAGTAATCTGTAACTAACGCAAACTCTGGAACTCTAAAAATTCTACCAAAATATTAAGTCCTGGAAAATTTATTTATTGATCAGCATCAAAAAGAATCAACACAAAATCACTCTCCAGTAAAAAATGGCAGCTAATTTCATGAGTGCTAAAGTTTCTGTTTTTCAGCAGAATCAAATCAACTATCATCGTAGGTTATCCTATAGGTCCTACTTGGCACAAACACTAATTAAAACATAAAAACACATCCAAACAGAAGGTAGATGGATTATTTATTCCTAAACAGAATCAAAAACAAAAAACACAAAATAAAATTGGGTTGCCTCCCAACAAGCGCTATCGTTTAACGCCCCTAGCTAGGCATAAAAGCAAGGATAGATCTAGGTATTGCCATCTTTGGTAGGCAATTCTTCAATGAGGCATCTACCTCCCTTAGAATTTTCTTTCTTTCTAGAAATTATCAAACCTTTAGGCATAAGATCGAAAAATTCATTCGTAGCAAATGGTTCCTTAATGATAGTAAGAAGATCGGGATGAATACTTATAGATTTAAGATCCGCATTTTCCTTACTAGATGATTCACCCTTATTTTTAGGAACATACATAAGATTGGAAATTTTAGTAGGAGGAATAGGAGTATTCTTTACGGAGGAAAAAGCGGTTCCCAAATTGGTAATGATACCCTCAAGTTTATCGATACGAGTAGAGTCTAGATTTATTTTTTCATTAACCATGGATTCCTTTTCCTTAATATTTTTCAAAGTCATTCCTACCTTAGATCCATATTGAGTAATTTGATTATGAATCTTTTTATCTAGATTTTCAATGGATTCAAAGGTAGCAACTTTGTTTTCAATAATTTCAAGCCTTTGCAT
This sequence comes from Triticum aestivum, assembly GCF_018294505.1. NCBI lineage: Eukaryota > Viridiplantae > Streptophyta > Magnoliopsida > Poales > Poaceae > Triticum > Triticum aestivum. The sequence goes on from NC_057810.1 coordinate 342,906,333, forward strand.
AACATGCTCCAAAGTTACCATAGTTCCATTAACCAAAAGAGGAGGTGAGCCAAATAAATCTATTAAAGCATTATAGGAATCAAAAGTATGGCTACCCAAGAAATTCCCTCTGGTAATGGTATCAAGGATATATCTATACCAAGGATTAGCACCTACATAAAAATTGCGAAGAAGAACTGAAGTAGATTGCTTCCTGGTAGATCTATTTTGAGCATTGCAAATTCTATACCAAGCATCTTTTAGATTTTCTCCCTTCCTTTGTTTAAAATTTAGCACTTCATTCTCGGGAGATAACGGAGAAGATATAAGACTAGTCATGATGACAAGCAAGCAAACTAACACACGAGCAAACAAAAGGGACGAGGAAAAGGCAACTGAAAGAGAGGAGGACATTGGGAAAGAGAGGGCGAATAAAACGGCAAGGGTGAAGTGGGGGAGAGGAAAACAAGAGGCAAATGGCAAATAATGTAATGCGAGAGATAGGGATTGTGATGGGTACTTGGTATGTTGACTTTTGTGTAAGCCTCCCCGGCAACGGCGCCAGAAATTCTTCTTGCTACGTCTCGAGCTTGCGTTGGTTTTCCCCGAAGAGGAGAGGATGATGCAGCACAGTAGCGTAAGTATTTCCCTCAGTTTTTGAGAACCAAGGTATCAATCCAGTAGGAGGTCACGCGCAAGTCCCTCGTACCTGCACAACACGATAGCAACTCGCAACCAACGCTTAGGGGTTGTCAATCCCTTCACGGTCAGTTACGAGAGTGAGATCTGATAGAGATAATATTTTTGGTATTTTTGATAGATAGATGCAAAGTAAAAAGTAAAGGCAAAGTAAAAACAAAGCAAGTAAATAAAGTGATATAGATTGATATGATGAGAATAGACCCGGGGGCCATAGGTTTCACTAGTGGCTTCTCTCAAGAGCATAAGTATTCTACGGTGGGTGAACAAATTACTGTTGAGCAATTGATAGAACTGAGCATAGTTATGAGTATATCTAGGCAATGATCATGTATATAGGCATCACGTCCGGAACAAGTAGATCGAAACGATTCTGCATCTACTACTATTACTCCAGTCATCGACCGCTATCCAGCATGCATCTAGAGTATTAAGTTAAAAACAGAGTAACGCTTTAAGCAAGATGACATGACGTAGAGGGATAAATTCATGCAATATGATAAAAAACCCATCTTGTTATCCTCGATGGCAACAATACAATACATGCCTTGCAACTCTTTCTGTCACTAAGTAAGGACACCGCAAGATTGAACCCAAAGCCATGCACTTCTCTCATTGCAAGAACTACCAATCTAGTTGGCCAAACTAAATGGATAATTCGAAGAGACTTGCAAAGATAACTCAATCATACATAAAAGAATTCAGAGAAGAATCAAATATTTTCCATAGATAATACTGGATCATAAACCCACAATTCATCGGTCTCAACAAACACACCGCAAAAAGAAGATTACATCGAATAGATCTCCACGAGAGAGGGGGAACATTGTATTGAGATCCAAAAAGAGAGAAGAAGCCATCTAGCTACTAGCTATGGACCCGAAGGTCTGAAGTAAACTACTCACACTTCATCGGAGGGGCTATGGTGATGATGTAGAAGCCCTCCGTGGTGGACGCCCCCTCCGACGGAGCCCCAGAACAGGCCCCAAGATGGGATCTCATGGATACAGAAGGTTGCGGCGGTGGAATTAGGTTTTTGGCTCCCCCTTTGATCATACGGGGATACGTAGGTATATATAGGAGGAAGGAGTACATCGGTGGAGCTCCGAGGGGCCCACGAGGTAGGGGGCGCGCCCAGGGGGGCGCCCTCCACCCTCGTGACCTCCTCGGAAGCTTCTTGGAGTAGGGTCCAAGTCTCCTGTATCACGTTCGGTTGGAAAATCACGATCCCGAAGGTTTCATTCCGTTTGGACTCTGTTTGGTATTCTGTTTCTTCAAAATACTGAAAAAGGCAAAAACAGCAATTCTGGGTTGGGCCTCCGGTTAATAGGTTAGTCCCAAAAGTAATATAAAAGTGAAAAATAAAGCCCAATATAGTCCAAAATAGTAGATAAAGTAGCATGGAGCAATCAAAAATTATAGATATGTTGGAGATGTATCACTTGCCATAGAGACAACTGCTTCCATAGCAGAGGACATGCCTTTAGTCCTTGCCGTCGAGCCTCGGGCTCCGGCTTGGTCACAACACACCATTCAGTTCCTCCAAATAGGGGAACTTCCTGAGGAACAAGAAGAAGCAGAGAAAGTAGCCCGTCGGTGTAGCATGTACCAGTTTGTGGACGATGTCTTGCACATGAAAAGATCGAACGACATGAAATTCAAGTGCATTCCTCGAGAGGACGGACTGGAGCTGTTGGCAGAGATACACAGAGGCATATGTGGCTCCCACATAGGACCAAGAGCCCTTGCCGGCAAAGCGTTTTGAAAAGGTTTCTTTTGGCCCACTGCTCTCCAGGATGCAACTGCACTAGTAACCAAGTGTGAAGCATGCCAGTTCCATTCAAAGAAGATTCATTAGCCAGCTCAAGCTCTTTAGATGATCCCTCTTTCCTGGCCATTTTTGGTCTGGGGACTCAACACACTGGGCCCCTTTCCCCGTGCTATCGGGGGCTTTGAGTACTTGTACGTCACAATCAACAAGTTCACAAAGTGGCCAGAAGTGGAAGCAGTGAGAAAGGTGACAGCACAATCAGCCGTCAAGTTCTTTAAAGGACTAGTTTGTCGTTTTGGTGTGCCAAATAGAGTCATCACCGACAACGGCACATAGTTCACAAGTCGCACCTTCATGCAGTATATCCAAGACCTCGGCAGCAAAGTCTGTTTTTCTTCTGTTGCTCATCTGAGAAGCAACAGCCAGGCAGAAAGGGAAAATGTTGAAGTGTTGCAGGACCTCAAAACAAGAACTTTTCATAGGCTGCACAAATGCGGAAGACGCTGGATTGATGAGTTGCCGGAGGTTCTTTGGTCAATCAGGACGACACCAAATCGAGCCACCAGCCAGACGCCCTTCTCCCAGGTGTACGAGGCAGAAGCAGTCCTCCCCACAGAACTCATATACAGGTCACCCTGAGTGCTCTCTTATGATGAGCTTCAGCAAGAGCAGTTGCACCAAGATGATGTTATGCTCCTTGAGGAAGATCGTCTTCAGGCTGCTGTGCGAGTCGCGCGTACCAGCAAGCCTTGCGCTGCTATCACAGCCGCAAGGTTCACGCCCGAAGCCTTGAGGAAGGCGACCTTGTTCTTCGGCGTGTTCAGTCCGCCAAGAATTCCAACAAGTTGATGCCAAAGTGGGAAGACCCTTATCGGGTAATACGAGTCACCAGGCCCGGTGCAGTGCGCCTGGAGACCGAAGATGGCATTCCAGTGAGCAACTCCTGGAATATCGAACATCTTCACAAGTTTTATCCATTACGCGCGGTTGCCGGGTCCCCCGGCAACCCCCTTTTATACTAGCCTTGCTGGAGAGGCATATAACCCTATGTAAAGAGTCAGGTGCAGACCCTGTGCGTTGAGTAACTTTGAGTATGTACAGTTCTCGTTGATTTCCATGTTTATGTGCGTGTGTGTGTGTGTCTATATATATAGTGTGGGTCTATTATGATAACACCCTTAAGAGTCTTATTCTAATAACACTACGCCTTTATTCTGCTAACACCCCATCCCACCCCATGCCTTCAGAAACAAAAATGCACCACACACATGCACTGAATCCCCCACACACCCACCTTCTTCCCGATCGGGACCCCCCGCACCCGCCATCTTCCTCGCCGCCCCCACCCTACCTTCTTCCTCGCTGCCCCCACCCCACCTTCTTTGCCTTCGGGCTCCCAGGCCCCCACGCGCCGGCCACCATGACCTCCACCACCACCTCCATATCCACCGCCGGCCGCCCAAAAGTGTTGTGCCGTCAGCCACCCCTTCCTACCCCAGCGTGAGATCTCCCCCTTCCCTGTTCCTCCGCCTCCCGCCAGATCAGCGCCGGCGCGCCCCCTCCAACGCACAGCCAGCACCGCCGGATCCGGCTGCCGCGAGGCACCTGCGCCGCACTCCCTCTGAGAACCCAGCACATCAGCCAAGCAAAGGCTGGATCCACCTCCACCGCGCGCTTGCCCCGACCGGATCGGGCTGGACTCCCCCGTGCTAGCCCCCCGACCTCCCCTCGGCGGAGATCCTCGGCCCCCCTTTGAGTGTGCCCACTCCATAGTGCAGGATTCGGTGAGTCGGTGCCGCCCCGCAAGGTTCTTCTCCACCCCCAACCGCCTTGAGGTGTGTGACCCCGACCACATCTTCATCGGCCATGGACCCATGTATCCCGTGTCGGATCCGAGTTCGTCCCTCCCCTGAGCAACACCGCGCCCACCTGAATCGCCGAGGATGAGCTCTCTCCTCCTCGTGGCGGTCTCCGGCCAGGGCCTCATGTGCACCATCTGTGCAGCTCGGTGGCGGCCCCCGTGCAGCTCGGTGGCGGCCCCCGTGCAGCTCGGTGGCGGCCCCCGTGCAACTCGGCCGCGGCCCCCATCTTCATGCAGGTTCATCGTCCATCGCTTGCCTCTGCTGGCCTCCCTCGTCGTCAGCCACGACGCCGCAACCACCGGCCTCGAGCATCCTCTCCTCCCCATCGATTGTTTTTTGCTTTTTTAGATTTCACTTGGGCACACCGCTGCAGTTTTGTTGGGGCATCAGTTGGCGGGCGGCGGGAGAAGAGAGCAGCACGCTGGCCGGTTCTCTTCCTCTTCTTCAACTGCATTCACCTACAGGCCGCCCTACGCCCTTGTTCTCTTCCTCTTCTTCCACCGCTGGAGTTCGGTTCAGAAGTTGGAGGTCGTGTAGCTCGATTGGTGCTCCCCCAGTGCAGCTCATAACAATTACTCTATTTAGAAATGCAGTGTAGAGCATAGTTGACAGGGATGCTCAAGTGTAGTTTGTCTCTTTTTTCTTGAAGTATTGTGTAGTTTGTCACTTGTGTCATGCAGGTTCCCTTTGTCTATGTGGATCACTTTGTGAAAAAAAATTGTACCAAGGAGTTCCCATTTTATTGTTTTTTGGAGGAGTTATTTTTGCAATATTGTATGGACTAGTTCATAATCTGTTAAAAAACAATACAGTTCACAGAGAAAACCTTGGCGGTGCACTTTGCAAAACAAAGGGGTTCACTATGTAAAAAAAATGTATAGAGGAGTTCACTTTTTATTATTTTTGGAGGAATTGTTTTTTTTGGCAAATTTGTAAGGACATGGTGTATAATTTGTTAAAATCAATGCAGCACACTAAGAAAACCTTTGCGGTGCACTTTGCAAAACAAAGGAGTTCACTTTGTAAAAAAATTGTATAGAGGAGTTCACTTTTTATTATTTTTGGAGGAATTGTTTTTGCATATTTGTAAGGACATGGTGTACAATTTGTTAAAATCGATGCAGCTAATTAAGAAAACCTTTGCGGTGCACTTCGCAAAACAAAGGAGTTCACTTTGTAAAAAAAATTATAGAGTTCACTTTTTATTATTTTTTGAGGATTTTTCTTCTCAAATTTGTAAAGACATGGTGTATAATTTGTTAAAATCGATGCCGCTCATTAAGAAAACCTTTGCGGTGCACTTTGCAAAACAAAGGAGTTCACTTTGTAAAAATTGTACAGAGGAGTTCACTTATTATTATTTTTGGAGGATTTTTTTGGCAAATTTGTAAGGACATGGTGTATAATTTGTTAAAATCGATGCAGCTCATTAAGAAAACCTTTGCGGTGCACTTTGCAAAACAAAGGAGTTCACTTTGTAAAAAAATGTATCGAGGAGTTCACTTTTTATTATTTTTGACGGAATTGTACACCATTTAGAACAAAAATGCATTAAAACATGCAAATGCAGTGCGCTTTGGTCTTGTAAAAAAGTCCACTACGAAGAAAAATGCATTTAAAACATGCAAATGCAATTCGCTTTAGTCTTGCAAAAAAGTCCACTACAAAAAACTTTTCGATACACTTCATTTTAAACAAAAATGAATTTTAAAAAATGCAAATGCGGTGCACTTTAGCCTAAAAAAATGCATTTAAAAAAATGCAAATGTGGTGCACTTTGATCTTGAAAGAAGTTCAATATGAAGGACTTTTCAGTACACTACATTTGAAACAAAAATGCATTTAAAAATGTAGTGCGCTTGACTGTCTGATGTAGTGCAGTTTTCAGTCCGAAGCAGTGCGGTTTTCTGTCTGATGCGATCTACTCATCGATTTTAGTGTCACGAAAAAACAGAGTGCCGCATTTTGATAGAATCAAAACTTCTCTCAAACCATATGGAATTAGAGAGTGTGTTCTAAATGAAAAGGTTGCATCGCGTCGATATCTTTCCAATGGCGTATCATTTGAATCATTCCAGTCAGCGGTTTGTAAAAAAATGCAAAAAAACGACTGCTGCCACTCATCGTCCGCCGCACAATTTTTAAAATTAACTTAAAAAGGTAAGGAATCTCAAAATAATTTCTACATATGAAAGTTGTGCGTCGTCCCTAGCTTTCCAATGGCATATCACACGCTTCGTTTCAACAAACGGTTAGAAAACTAGAGCGAAAACGGTACAAAAAATTTGCAAAAATTTGAAAAACAGAATTCCGCGAATCGATGATATCTTTCCAACACTGTATCATTTGCTTCATTCCGAGAAGCGGTTTGTGAATAAATGCCAAAATACGCTCGCTGCCACTCGTTGGGCGCCCACCGTTTTTGAAGCTGCTCTTAAACCGTGAGGAATCTCGAAAAGTGTTCAACATGGTGAAATTGCGCCTAATCAGTAGCTTTCCAACGGTATATTACATGCCTCGTTTCTACAAACAGTTAAAACACTAGAGCGAAAATAGTATCGAAAAAACGCCGTATGCAGTTTTTTCCAGTGTGAAGTTCACTAGTGTAATCATTGCAGTGCCTTTGCTACAGAAAGTGCAGTGCCCTCGTGTTGAGCTGCAGTTCGGAAGTGTTAGCAGAATATATATATATATATATATATATATATATATATATATATATATATATATATATTTGTTTCCACAAGTACTAATGAACCGCCAAGGTTCCATATTCCTATTTTCTCTTCTTTCTTTTTCTCAAAGGACAGAAGGTTTCCCTCGCGTCCAAGTTTGCCAGGGGGATAGAGAGTATGGGCACCAACGGGCGCCGTTCGAAGTGGCATCTTGCGGAAAACGGCACAGCAGCGAAAAGCTAAGTCGCGAAACCTTGAGAGATTTTATTTTAAATGTAAGGTTATTTTCCTTGAATGGTTTCAGTTCTTGTATGAAAAACCTGCACGCGAAGGAACCCTTTCACAATTGGTTGCGCCTTTGTTCTGTTTTGAGTCCACTCAGCAGTTCAAGTGGATGCACTAAGAGCGGCAAGGTCTTTTGCCGGTAGCGACACCCCTAGCAGGTTGCTAAGGGTCCGTTCGTCAATGCGCTCACGGCAAGGGTGCACGCACCGGCGAGCCTTTCCAAATAAGCATAGGGTGTATGCCATACAAAGAGGGATCAAACAAGGAAGATAGCATGCATTCAATCTGAAACACAGCAAGTTATATTACATCGATGGTTGTCATAGTCCTAACTTAAGATAAAACTATCTTGGGCACGAGTTCATAGCGGCAAGGAGAAGTGAAGCAACTAGTCCCGGCGCTGGCCTTCCACCCTTTTGACTCGGTCAACCCTACTGACAATGGGCGAGATGAGTTCTTCAAGCGCCTTGTTGTCCGCATCCTCCGGCAAGCTCTCAAGCACGTTGGAGAGGTTGAGTCCGGGGTTCCAGTACGCCACCTTGGTGAGCACTTTGAGAAGGACGCCCCGGCAAAGCTTCCGGGACTCGTTGGCCATATGGGTTGCTCGGTTGGAGTGGAGGAGCTTCAAGGCATTAAGGATGGCCTCGAAGAACATGGTCAACCTGGCGCTCTGAGTCACCCCCCCGGTCGTGGGAGAACTTGAAGCTCGGCATGCCCATGATGGACAATTACATGGTGAGCCTCTCCGCAACATTGATGAGGCGCTTAGTCCAGATCCCCACCCCCTGCACATAATCATTGTGGGTCGCAGCGGCACCCTCAAGTAGTAGTTTCTCATCCTGGAGGTCCTTGGCCAGGGTCTTCTCACGAGCCCTGCTGCCCTTAAGGGTCTCCTCTAGGGTGGTCAGCTTCAATTTCAGATCAGAGATGGAGTCATTGGCTTTGGAGAGCAACTTGGTCTTGTCAGATATGGTGACCTACAACTCCGCCAAGGTAGTCTTGTCTCTGTCGCTCTTCAGCGTCGAGACCTCCTTGCTGTGCTTCTCCAGCTCCACCTCCAGTTTATCCACCTTGCCGGCCAGCTTGTTCTTGGTGGCCTCGGCGCCATCGACGGCCTCCTTCAACTTGCCGGCATGATGCAGGACCAGAGCGTTGTGTGTGTCCTTATGCTTCTGCTCCAGCTCCTGGGTCCACTGCGTGACAAGCTTCTCAATTTCTTCATCCTTTCCGCGGAGCTTCGAGGCAAGCACCTCTTCATGAGCGGCAAGGTCCTCTTCTTCGGCGTTGAGAAGAACACGGCGCTCCCTTAGTTGGGCGTCATCCTTGGCGGCCTGTGCAGCGGCCTCCTCCTGGGCCTTCTCAACATCAGACTAATTCAGGAGGAGCTCATTCCAACGCTCACTCAGCTGCTCCTGGCTGGTCCAGCTCCTGCCGGGCCTCGGCAAACCATATCTGCATCTGCCTGACACGCTCCTGGAAGTCCGCCTCTGCTAGATCGACAACCGCCACCCTAGAGTCCAGTTTCTCCTTGCGGGCACGGTGAAGCGCCTGGAGCTTCTAAAAGTTGCTGCTCATAGCTTGGAGGAGCTGGTCTTCCTTGGAACCGCTATAGCTGGCACTCGGCTCATCAACAACTAGAGCCCGGAGGCGGTGATGACTTATTCATCAAAAACCTCCCCCTCGGTTGGCACTCTGGTGCTTGCTGTCCCTGGGATGCTGACGAACAGATCGGCGCCTACCTTTAGATATCTGTGTCGGCGTTCTGGGAACGGGGGTCCCCAGACTTGCCGTCCTGCGGCCTGCGGCGTGGCTCGAGTGGTCACTGAGTACGACCCATCTTCATTAGCGCAACACTCAAGACCCTCGGAGGGGCCAAGCCTCGCGGGGCGGACGACACGAGTCTTCCTCAGGAGAGGCCTTGCCAGGCAGACTCGCGAGGAGGCGGAGAGATCAAGGCAGGGGTACCTCGCGAGGTACTCATGACGCAAGCCATGACGATCGAGACCAGGCGGGCGCCGGCCTGTGCAGTGTCCTTGTTTCCTCTTTCTTTGGTGCAAAGGGGGCAAGCACAGGCGTGGAGTACCGAAGCATCAGGCAAAGGTTGCCATTTCAGTGCAACGTGACCAAGACTAGCAGAGCGGCAAGATGGAGGTCACCGTGGAGCCCAAGACGGCGTCATCGTCAGTGCCTTTGGCAGCCGAAGACCAACTTTAGTCAGGATAACTTGTAATAGATGTTCGCCTTCAAAATGGCCGTTGTTGGCGCCCTTCCCGCTCAATATTTCGGATGAGGACTAGGGCCTCTATAAATAGGGCTAGCCACTACAGTATAGGCAGATTTGATCGAGTCCTCATTAGACCCATAGGCGATCGAGCTCGCCCAAGCAGTTCATCGCACCAGCTCAAGAACACCTCTCGCGAGGCTGTTCATCCTTTGTACTGTTCATCATCAGCCCCTGAGGCAATCCACCACACCACACACTGGAGTAGGGTATTACACCACAATGGTGGCCCGAACCAGTATAAATCTTGTGTCCCTCATGTTGTTCATCGTTTTAGCTTAGATTCTCGCAAGGAGATCGTACGTGGATCGGTAGGGGGGAGATCTTCATGCGCACCCCAGAGTTCGAACCTTAAGGGTCTGCCGGAACCCAACATCCGACATTTGGCGCGCCAGGTAGGTGTGCGCCGGAATCTTTCTTCCACTGTTTCGTGTTCGATCTTCCGTCGTGTCCATGGCTGACGCTCGTCGGGCTCGCGCCGAGCGTCGGGCTGCTCTCGCCACCCGCGTCGCCCAGACGGCTCCCGTCGGTGGGTGTCCCCGTCGTTCCCCGTGGCCTGCCGCCAACGCCACCACCGGCCCGGCGGGGAATGAGCAGCAGGCCTCGTCGATGCATCCTTTGGTGCGGCGGGAAGGCCGAACCGCCACCCCGTCGCTGACTCCAGCCGGTTCGTCGTCCCACGCCCGTCGCACCCCCACGGACGCACACACCGCGTTGCTCCTGGCGCGTGAGCTCCTGCACTACCGTCCCGTCGACGACCTCTACGAGGAGTGGCTCGCTCGCATCACCGAGCTCGTCAGCACCGCAGGGGGCTCCCCTGCACCGTCCCTCTCGCTGCCTCGCCCTCCGTCCTGCACAGGAGGCGCAGATCAGGAGGTGCCTCCGCCACCTCCTCCCCAAGAAGGCACCCTGGCTCCAAGGTGCGCGGCCCCATGACAAGATCCACCGCATCCAGCGCCCGCACAACAAGAAAGGAGCTGCCAAGAAATCCCTCGTCTCCAAGAAGGTGCTCGTGTGCTCCCGGCACCGGTGCGCCATGACCGCATCCCTGCGCCACCACATCAAGACCCCGCGCTGCTCCAGGCAGCGGCGTGCGGGAATCCCCAGGAGCAAGCCCCGCATTAGCAGAGAGCTCCGGTGGCCACCATAGGCTTCCGCGCATTCACCACCGAGCTACGCAATGTCGCCTGGCTGGGCAAGTTCAAGACTCACTGTAGGCTTCCAGCAGCCCGGAGAGACCTTGCAGAGGTACATCCAGTGCTTCAACAACGTCCGCCTCAAGATTCCCAAGGTGAACTAGGAGGCCATCATCTCGACGTTCTCTGATGGCGTCCGCGACATCAAGATGAAGAAGGAGTTGGCGATCCACGAAGATATGTGCATGTAATTGGAGTTGTTCAACCTGGCGACCAAGTGCGCCAGGGCTGAGGAGGGACGCCTCTCCCTTCTCGAGCTCCCAGCAGCAGACCCAGCAGGCCAAGGATGTGAAGCGCAAGGGAGCAGCTGTGCTTGGGGTGGAGCCGGACATGAAGTGTGGCAGGGACCAGCCAGAGTCATCCAAGGGCAACCGGTACTGTGTGTACCACGATCTCCACACCCACAACACCAACGAATGCCAAGAGCTCAGGGTCGTGCAAGAAGGCCGCGTCGGTTGACGCCCCGAGCGAAACGATCGAGGCTAGCGCTGAGGCGGAGGAAGAGGTGGAGGACGATGGGACGACAGTGGTCCTCGCCAAGGGTGGCGTGACCGGCCTCGCGAGGACCGCTGGCAGGACCAACCTCGCGAGGAGCGCTGGCAGGACCAGCCTCGCGAGGGGGCTTGGAGGGATCAGCCTCGTGATGATCGCCCGCAAGGCAATGTAGGACTTCATCCTCTGCCACCACCACCAAGAAGGAATGACGACCATCATCAGGACAAGGGGGCTGGGGGCTTCCAGGAGCCACGTGCAATCGCTTGCATCTTGGGTGGCGCTCAGGCCCCAGCCTCTTAGCGCATCTTCAAGCAGTTTGCTCATGAAGTGAATGCAGTCCTCCCCAAAATTGAGGCCACGCGCCCTCTCAGGTGGTCTGTGTGCGCCATCACGTTCAGCTCAGTGGATCATCTCAAGTGCGCAGTAACGGCCGGTGTCCTCCCGATGCTCTGCTCCCCAGTCATCAGCAATGTGCAAGTTACCAGGACCCTCATCGACGGCAAAGCAGGGCTCAACGTCCTGTCCGTCGGGACGTTCAACAATCTTCAAGTGCCATATGATCAGCTTCAACCAACCAAGCCCTTCTCAGGAGTCACTGATGGTTCCACTATCCCGATAGGGCAGGTCCGCCTCCCTATCACCTTTGGACAGTGCAAGAACTACCGTACCGAGCTCATTGACTTCGACATTGCCCACATTCGCCTACCATACAATGCCATCCTCGGGTACCCCGCTCTGGCCAAGTTCACGGCAGTGACTCACCATGGCTACAACGTCCTCAAGATGCCAGGAAGTGGCGGAGTCATCACGGTCCCCTGTGAAGGGAAGGATGTGGTGTGCTCTCTCGAGAGCGCCTTCCAAGCTGTGTCAATCGAGGACCCAGACAGCAAGAGTGGGAACCTTCCTGAAGCAGCTCCCAAGAAGAAGAAGATGTCACCTGGCTCAAGTCCTCAGGAGGCAGGCTCCTCTGGAGGCGCCACATCCGAACATGCGCCCATCCAAGGGGTGCCACCCTCCATTGCATAGGGAGGCGCGCCCTGCACCCTCCTCGAGCAAGGCTCGGGGGCTCTCTCTTGGGGAGCCACTGACTTTGCCAAGATCACAAGGGAGGCACTCGGGCACCACTTGGAGGCGTGCTTCACGGCACGTTTCCCTCAGGAAGGTGTAAGGCAAGGAGGGCCCAACCCTCTGGAGTTCATCACCAAGGTCGCTCAGGGATTGCAGGAATCGAGAGTCATGCGCGGCAACCGCCGCCTGCCCAGTGTAGCTCCCCATCCAGGCGAGGATGGCGGGCTGCACGCCTGCATCAACTACCTAGGGCTCAATCGAGTCGCGTCTCAGGAGTGCTTCTGGCCTTCGCACGTGGGGTGTTACGCGGGTCCACCACACAGCCACGTTCGCATGCCCTTCGGCCTGCCGAACGCGGCTGCTACCCACCAGCGCCTGATGAGGAGCATCCTGGAAGCTCAGGTGGCCAAGCATCGCGCGCTCCTAGAGGAAATGGAGATGGACCTCGCCGAGCCACCCGGACCTCCTGAGCCTTCCGAGACTCGGAGCCCCGAGGGCTTGTGAGGATTGGCTTCTTCACCAAGCATCGTCAGCTACTCTGACGCTCGCTCTGCAATGGTATCAGGTTACTTCTCTCAAGTTTCGTTTCAGCTGGGAGCACCCTCAGGGTTGCATCATTCCCAGGTCGCATGGGTCTGTCCCCGCGGCATGTATCCGTTTTTCTTATGTCTTCAGCTTACCTTGTTGGGGGCGCCCCTCGGGCTGCATCATCCCCAAGCCGCTTGGGCCTGACCCAGTGGCATGTGCCTTCCTCTGCATCTATCTAAGTTGATTTGCTTCTTCATGCTTAACCTGCTTATGATTATCGTCCGCTACCTACCACGGGCCTCTCCTCTCTCATGCAAAGAGCTTGCACGTTAAAAGGGGGGAGCCTGAGCATCGCGACTCAGGAGCTCTTACTGGATCTCCAGCCCTCACCCCCTGGCCTTGTCCACGGCATTGCGGCCTGGCATACCAATGGCGACTGAGCTTGCTCGAGGGCCGGGACCTGAGCACGTAGAGAATTTGCATTTTAACCACCTTGCAGGAACGTACCACCGACAAAGGCCTAGAGCTAGGCGCAACCCGCCTTGAGGTAGGGCCCTGTGAGTCCCGCGCTGGCTCACGGGTGCCCAGATACACCTCTCATAGCCCTACCGTGCCGGCCACATGTCAGGGCGGGGCTGTACACACCCCGGGGGCTCCTGCCGGAGGGGAGCCCCCCTCCCACGTACCAGTGGAAGCACCATGCTCCGTGCTAGCTGACGACACTGCCGAGGAGCGGCTATGCCCGTACACATACAGAAGCGCTATGCTTCGCGCTGGTGATAAACAACTGAGGGCAGCACACGGCTGTATCAACCTCAGGGAGCCCAGAGCTCAGTGTCTGGCCTCATCGCAATGCCTCCCCTCGGGAACGCCGTGCGAGGGGGCTAGGTACGGGGGCTGCACCCGGGCCATGCCCGAGCACACGCCACCCAGCCAGGTCCCTCGGACCTGGTCATCGCACGCCCCTCCCTGAGCGGAGCCAAGGTATGAAGACCCGTTTGAGCGTCAAGGGGGACTCCTAAGCATCACAACTCAGGAGACTAACTGGTCACATAGCCCCTCACTCCTTAGTTCAGAAAGGCTAACGGCGGTTGAGGTATGCGCGGGGCCGGGCCCTGCCGACATAGAACGACAGATCCTCTCTTCCACCCCTCTCCCTATTTGTTGTTTGCGTGTCCAGGGGGACTCCTGAGCATCGCGACTCGGGAGCCTAACTTGCCACGTAGCCCCTCACTCCTTAGTCCCATCCTGGTGATCTGGTTGGGGCTAACGGCGGCTGAGGTATGCGCGGGGCCGGGCCCTGCCGACGTAGAAGACAAGCAAATAGGAAGGAAATCACAAAATCTAGCAAATCCAGAAGCAAATATTACAGACCATAGATTGTTCTCACAGTACCAGACACAAATTTAAACGCCTCCACGAGGCACGGTGCATGTTGTAGGAATCAAAGCGGGAAAGAGGCCGTGAGAAGATCACCCCTGGGCTGCACCGCCGCTCGTGGTGGAGTCGCGCTTGTCAGCTCCACCACCCGGGGCCGCAGAGTCGGCAACGCCTCGCTTGGGCGTGGTGTTGAAGGCGCGGAACTTCCCCAACAAGGACTCCGATCGACCCTTGACGACTTCGGCAGTCGCGGCGGAGCGCATGGCGTCCACGCGCTCCAGCAGGTCGTCAAGGTTGGCGTCGGGGTTGCGGAGGTAGACGTGGCTGAGGATCCGCGTCAGCGCTGCGGAGGAAAGGACACGAGCCTCAACTTCGGCCATGGGGCCGATGCCAATCATGACTTCCTCAAGCGCCTCGACGAGGAAGGGAACCAGCTTAGCGGGGCCTTCCTTGGCTCCGGCCAGCGGTTTCTCCAGGCCCCCGTCATAGAGCGTTTTCAGCGCTATGCGAGCCCTCTCCTCATAGCGCGTGAAGGCCGCGCGGTCCTTGGCCAAGACCTTTGCCTGGGCATCCAGTTTGACCCTCTCCGTCTTTAGCGCCTGCTCTAGCGTCTTCAGTCGGTCGCGGTCGACTGAGAGTTTGGTGTCGCGGTCCTTGACAGCAGCCTCCCGATCCTTCATCTCCTCCTCCTTCACCTGGCGGTCGTGAATCTCCTTGGCGAGCTCATCACGCAGCCCCTGCAACTCACCCTCCAGCGTCTTGCAGCGGCCCTTGACAGTTGAGGCATCCTTCAACGCCGCGTCGTGAGCGGCTATGGCCTGGGAGGTGGCTTGTTTCTCCTCCTCGGAAGCCCTCACAGCCTGGCTCAGTGCCGCTCGGTGGAGGCGTCAGAGCGAACCCAACCAGAGACCAACTCCAGGCGCCCGGCCACCAGGCGGGGGTTCGCGCTCCGGAGATCCTCCCGCAGCCGACTCAGCTCGTCGGCGGCTTGGTCCAAGGCGACGGAGGAGGCAGAGGAGATGGGAGCCGGCAGAGTAGGAGGAGAAGATGGCAGTGTGATCACAGCTTGGGAGGAAGGGACCTCCAGAGCCTTGGCCATTTCAGCGATAGCATCAAGTGCAGGCGCCTCTAGAGTCAGCGGGGTCACGGGGGCTGACTCCTCGCTGGAGCGTCCCTGCCGGCCTCGCGAGGATGATCGGGCAGGGGACGTGCGGGCCCTGCTGCCTCCCTTCCCCATGAGTGAGGACGCGGCCACGGCTGATGAGCCCATTCCAGGTGGGGTCGCCGCGTCTACCTTCAGCCTCTTCACCGCAGGTAGCAGCCAACCCAATGGAAGATGTCAGGCCTCGATAGCGAAAAGATAGGAGCAAGCCGAAGTTTGAGTACATACTGGTTGACTGCCGCGGGATCCCACGGACTTCGGCCGAGCTTGAAGCCCGAAAGCCTTTTTGTGGGGCTCACCCTCGGGAGGCCCAGCCGTAGAGGAAGGCGCACTTGAAGGGATAGAGTTGGCTTCGGCCGACGCGAGGGCTCGGGTAGACCCTCGGGAGATTAGCCTAGACCTGTCCTTCTTCGGGACCAAGGGCGGGTCCTCCCCTCCTCGCCTGGCACCGGCCTCGTCATCATCAGGCATGGAGCAGAGGGCACTGGACCTACGCCAGGGGGAAGTCACCCCCGTCGCCTCAAAGGTCGCCTCCGAGTCACGCTCCTCATCCTCGTCGTCATCTTCCTCCTCTCCCCCGCTGGAGTCACCAGAGGACAAGTTCACCGTCGTCGTTGCCGCCTGGCCCTCAGGATCCTCCGTTGGCACCTGACCGACCCCGTCGAAGGTGGGCATGGTGTCCACCACCCGTTCCCAGTCATCACGAAGGAACAAAGGGACCGGAGCATCCACCGGGCCTGCCACGTCCTCTCCGACCAAGAAGCGGAGGGCCGCGGTCAGATCCTCGTCATTTATGGCATCCAAGCTCAGGCGTAGGACAACGTCTACATCCGCGAGCCTCCACAGCGGGCGCGAGTGCGCCTGAAGAGGGGTCACCCGATGCGACAGGAACTCCCTTAGGAGCGAGGCCCCGGTCAGCTTCGCCGCCCTCAGATTTCTCGGTCTCAGGTCGGCATTCATCTTCTCCAGCACCAGCTTCGCCCGCCAGTCATCAAGCTTCACGTGGGACCACGCCTCAACAGCCTCAGGCTGCTCTATGGGCAGCTCCAGCAGGGGGTTGTGGCACCTGGCGTCCACCATGACCCACTTGCTCTAGAAGCCTTCGGCCCTCTTCCCGGCCTTAGAGATGGCGTTGGACTTGGAGTACGCGACAAAGCTTGCTCACGCCTAGATATTGCCATGGTGACCCGGAGGGAGAAGAAGTGGCACAGCAAGGCCACGGAGGGCATCACCCTGATGTGCGCCTCACAGTAGTAGGCGAAGATCGGCAGGTGAAGGATGGAGTTGGGATGGATATGGAGATCGTGCAACTGATACTGGCGAAGGACGGCAAGGAAGAACTCAAAGAAAGGAGGAATCAGACCAGTGATAACGGCGCTCATGAAGAGGGGGTAGAAGGTGCTCCCCTTGTCCTCCGGCCGTGCGGAGCCAAGCCAAAGCGCAGTCACCGCCATCTCGTTGATCTGCGATGCTGCCATCTGGCGTGTGAGGGCGAGATTCTTCTCCGTCACGTTGGGGGAGACTAGAGCCGGTGAGTACCAGGCCGATGCAGCCCTGGCCGGGGTCTTGCAGGGTGCCATTGCTCGCCGGAGGAGAAAGGGTGCGGCAAATCTGGAGATTTCGGAAGCAGGAGGGCGAAGAGCAAGAAAGGGGATCTCAAGCAAGGAGAACGAGAGTAATGAAGGTAAGGCTAACCTCGGGCCAGCCTTTTGTCAGTCGAGAAGTTGTCGAGGCGGCGTGGGGAAGCGGAGACGCCCACGTCCAATCAACCGCCACGTGGCGCCTAAGGCCGCAGGCTGATGGGGCCCGCGGCTCTCCGCACTTGCCCCTTCGCTTCTCTGCTAAGCAAAGTCCGAGCGCGCCTTGTGCTTGGGGGCTACTGTCGGCGTTCTAGGAATGGGGGTCCCCAGACTTGCCTAACTGCGGCCTGCGGCTTGGCTCGAGTGGTGGCCCAGTACGGCCCATCTTCATCAGCGCAAGACTCAAGACCCTCGCGAGGGGCCAAGCCTCACGGGGCGGACGGCACGAGGCTTCCTCAGGAGCGGCCTCGCCAGGCAGACTCATGAGGAGGCGGAGAGATCAAGGCAGGGGTACCTCGCGAGGTACTCGTGGCGCAAGCCATGACGATCCAGACCAGGCGGGTGCTGGCTTGCGCAGTGTCCTTGTTTCCTCTTTGGTGCAAAGGGGGCAAGCACAGGCGTGGAGTACCGAGGCATCAGGAAAAGGTTGCCATTTCAGTGAAACGAGACCAAGACCAGCAGAGCGGCAGGATGGAGGTCACCTGGAGCCTAAGACGGCGTCATCACCAGTGCCGGCAGCCGAAGACCAACTTTAGTCAGGATAACTTGTACTAGATGTTCCCCTTCAAAATGGCCGTTGTTGGCTCCCTTCCTATTCAATATTTGGGATGAGGACCAGGGCCTCTATAAATAGGGCTAGCGACCACAGAATAGGCAGATCTGATCGAGTCCTCATTAGACCCATAGGCAATCGGGCTCACCCAAGCAGTTCATCGCACCAGCTCAAGAACACCTCTCGCGAGGCAGTTCATCCTTTGTACTATTCATCATCAGCCCCTGAGGCAATCCACCACACCACACACTGGAGTAGGGTATTACACCACAATGGTGGCCTGAACCAGTATAAATCTTGTGTCCCTCGTGTTTTTCATCGTTTTAGCTTAGATTCTCGCGAGGCGAGCGAACGTGGATCGGTAGGGGGAAGATCTTCGTGCGCACCCCAGAGTTCGAACCTTAAGGGTCTGCCGGAACCCAACATCTGACAATCTGCTCGGGGTGGGGGCTTCGGAAGTTGACGGTTGGTCTCCGACCACCGTCTCCTCGGCAGTTGAGGACTCCGGGACCAATGTAGCGACAGGCGCTCCTGTGGTAGGGCTGCCATCAATATGGTTGCCGGCCTCCTTGCCGGCCTCCCCGGCAGACCCCTTGGCGTCCTCTTCATGCGCACCCTTGGCGGCCTCGGCGGCAGCATCCTTGGCGGCCTCCTCGATGATGGCATCGACATTCGTTTGGTCCGTCGAAGGGAGATCTGAAAACCGAAAAGGGGAATAAGGCAAAACCAAAGCTGAAGCTCAAAACAGAAAGAGAAGGAAGGAAAGTCATATAGCAATAATGGAGAGTGCCAGGAAGCAGGCGGCTTACTTGTGACGAGCTATAGAGGGGTGGTTACCTCCCCGATAGCGCTCGTTGCCGGGATAAAGCTGTCAGCGCCTGTGCTCGCCGGCTCTTCCTCCACGCGCGTGGGCTCGTCGGTAGAAGCCCTTGCCGGGGACCCTTCCCTGGGTGGTGTGGTTGACGAGGGCGGCATGTCGGGGTGGCCCTCAGGGGCTCCTCCTGTTGTCGTTCTTCTCCTGCGAACCCGGCAAGGTTAGAAGTGAAGATGCACACCCCAACACTCGCCAACGGAAAATGAGTAATGGGCTCACGCTGGAGGCTGGGTTGGGGGCTGTGTCGTGAGCTGAGATCCGGGCTGATCATGATCGTCTTCGGTGCACCTGAGGTGCTTGTTGGGGGCTCGTCACCCATTGAGGTCTTGGCCTTCTTCGCCACCCTCTGTGCCAATGTTTCCGTGTCACTGCGGAGACAAGTCAAGGCAAGATCAAATGAGATAAGATAATCAAAATAGAGACTAAGGGGATAAAGAATGCGGCAGAATACTTACGCATCTACTTCTTCTTATTGCCTCTTCTCGCTCCTCGGGCTAAAAGAGGAGAGGTCGAATTCGGCCTCTGGTATGGTGTCCATGCGAGAGGGGGGATGCAGGCCTGGTCCATTTGGCCATGGTGGAGGCAGCGGCCACTGCTTCCTTTGTTGCCGCAGCCGTGAACCTCGTATGGCGCACAGGTTGCAACTGGGCCTCTTGCCGTTGTGC
This sequence comes from Triticum aestivum, assembly GCF_018294505.1. Lineage (NCBI taxonomy): Eukaryota > Viridiplantae > Streptophyta > Magnoliopsida > Poales > Poaceae > Triticum > Triticum aestivum. Next base: position 342,925,605 of record NC_057810.1, read on the forward strand.
GGCCTTGCCGGCCGCTCCCTTGTCGGGGCCCTCTTAATGCGAAGAGGCCTACTAGACTGGCTCGCCAGAGACGGCTCGCCGAAGGACACTTTTTTTCCTTTGGGCTGGGGGCTCCTCCTCTTCAGCTGTCTCTTTGCCATCTCCTCAGCCGCCTCTTCAGCAAGAGGACCCTCGGCGCTCCCGCTGCTGTGCTCTCCGGCGGGCTCCTCCCGCTCGGCAAAATCCTCCTCCGCACCGGCCTCCTCGGCAAGGGCTGCCTCTTCCGCTCTGCTGGCGATATACGCCGCCTCTTCGTCAGTAGTGGGGCGGATGAGTTGAGTCTCTTCCTGGACGGCCCTCTCTAACAAGTTGTCGAAGAACTCCTGCACCCGCTCCGCATCTGGCTCGGCCAAGGTCTGATCCAGGCCATGGGCGTCGAACACCGGCATCATGGCGATGATTGAGGTTAGGGCGAAGATGTTGCACAAGGCGACCACCCCCGCCGACAACCTGAATGGCTTGTCAGTCTTGTCGGCCTTGAGCTGAAACAGCCTTTGGCAAAGAGTCGCGTGCTGCATCACTGTAAAGTTGTAGTTCATGCCGGGACGCAGCCTCATGATGTCTGCCACATTCCGTAACTCCCAAGATGGCCTCCCCTTGTTATGCAAAGGGGCGATGCAGCGGCGGAGGAAGTCGGCCCTAACCATCTCGAGCGTCAGCCCGGCAACTCAGAGACGATGAATTTTGGTGGTTGCGACTGTGAGCTTCCCGTCTTGAGGATCGAGGTTGCCCCAGTTGCCACCATGGACCAATCTCGTCTGCCGGGGCATACAGAATGGCTACGGGTCCTTCTCCATGATCTAGCACCACTTGCTCCGCCATTCTTCCCACTTCTCCTTGTGGGTCCCTGCTATGTCTTGAGCTTGCATTGGTTTTCCTTGAAGAGGAAAGGGTGATGCAGCAATAGTAGTGTAAGTATTTCCCTCAGTTTTTCAGAATCAAGGTATCAATCCAGTAGGAGGCTCCTCAAAAGTCCCACACACCTACACAAACAAACAAAGAACTCGCAACCAACGCAATAAAGGGGTTGTCAATCCCTTCACGGCCACTTGCGAAAGTGAGATCTGATAGAGATAGTATGATAAGATAAATATATTTTTGGTATTTTATAATATAGATTGGAAAAGTAAAAATGCAAATAAAAGTAGATTGAAATCTTATATGATAAAAGATAGACCGGGGGGCCATAGGTTTCACTAGTGGCTTCTCTCAAGATAGCATAAGTATTACGGTGGGTGAACAAATTACTATCGAGCAATTGATAGAAAAGCGAATAATTATGAGATTATCTAGGCATGATCATGTATATAGGCATCACGTCCGTGACAAGTAGACCGACTCCTACCTGCATCTACTACTATTACTCCACACATCGACCGCTATCCAGCATGCATCTAGAGTATTAAGTTCATAAGAACAGAGTAACGCATTAAGAAAGATGACATGATGTAGAGGGATAAACTCATGCAATGTGATATAAACCCCATCCTTTTATCCTCGATGGCAACAATACAATATGTGCCTTGCTGCCCCTGCTGTCACTGGGAAAGGACACCGCAAGATTGAACCCAAAGCTAAGCACTTCTCCCATTGCAAGAAAGATCAATCTAGTAGGCCAAACCAAACTAATAATTCGAAGAGACTTGCAAAGATAACTCCATCATACATAAAAGAATTCAGAGGAGATTCAAATATTTCTCATAGATAAACTTGATCATAAACCCACAATTCATCGGATCTCGACAAACACACTGCAAAAAGAGTTACATTGAATAGATATCCAAGAAGATCGAGGAGAACATGGTATTGAGATCCAAAAAGAGAGAATAAGCCATCTAGCTAATAACTATGGACCCGAAGGTCTGTGGTAAACTACTCACAACTCATCGGAGGGGCTATGGTGTTGATGTAGAAGCCCTCCATGGTCAATTCCCCCTCCGCCGGAGCACCGGCGAAGGCTCCAAGATGGGATCTCGCGGATACAGAAGGTTGCGGTGGTGGAATTAGGTTTTCGTGGCTTATTCTGATGTTCTCGGGGTACGTGGGTATATATAGGAGGAAGAAGTAGTTCGGTGGCCGCCCGAGGGGCCCACGAGATAGGGGGCGCGCCCTGTAGCGGTGGGCGCGCCCTCCAACCTCGTGGCCGCCTCGGCTGCTTCTTGATTTGCACTCCAAGTCCTCTGGGTCATGTTCGTTCCAGAAATCACACTCCCGAAGGTTTCATTGCATTTGGACTCCGTTTGATATTCCTTTTCTTCGAAATACTGAAATAGGCAAAAAACAGCAATACGGCCTGGGCCTCCGGTTAGTAGGTTAGTCCCAAAAATGATATAAATGTGTAAAGTAAAGCCCATAAACATTCAAAATAGGTAATATAATAGCATGGAACAATCAAAAATTATAGATACATTGGAGACGTATCAAGCATCCCCAAGCTTAATTCCTGCTGGTCCTCGAGTAGGTAAATGATAAAAATAGAATTTTTGATGTGAAATGCTACCTAACATAATTCTCAATTTAATTTTCTTTAGTGTGGCATGAATGTTCAGATCCAAATGATTCAAAATAAAGGTTCATATTGACATAAGAAATAGTAATACTTCAAGCATACTAATCAAGGCAATCATGTCTTCTCAAAATAACATGGCTAAAGAAAGTTATTTCTACAAAATCATATAGTCTGGCTGTTGCTCTATCTTCATCACACAAAGAATTTAATCATGCACAACACCGATGACAAGCCAAGCAATTGTTTAATACTTTAGTAATCTCAAACTTTTTTAACTTTCACGCAATACATGAGCGTGAGCCATGGACATAGCACTATATGTGGAATAGAATGGTGGTTGTGGAGAAGACAAAAAAGGAGAAGATAGTCTCACATCAACTAGGCGTATCAACGGGCTATGGAGATGCCCATTACTAGATATCAATGTGAGTGAGTAGGGATTGCCATGCAACGGATGCATAGCTATAAATGTATGAAAGCTCACAAAAGAAACTAAGTGGGTGTGCATCCAACTCGCTTGCTCATGAAGACCTAGGGCATTTTGAGGAAGCCCATCATCGGAATATACAAGCCAAGTTCTATAATGAAAAATTCCCACTAGTATATGAAAGTGACAACATAGGAGACTCTCTATCATGAAGATCATGGTGCTACTTTGAAGCACAAGTGTGGTAAAAAGGATAGTAGCATTGTCCCTTCTCTCTTTTTCTCTCTTTATATATATATATATATATATATATATATATATATATAT